>NW_028165775.1:0-27500 GCF_964263955.1 Coregonus lavaretus
TCCTTCTCCCTGGATATTAAAAGGCATATTAATAGTGACAGTTATTACTAACACAGTGTTTGAACATTGGGGCATCACTCGCTGCTGAGAGAAACATTGGCGCATCACTCGCTGCTGAGAGAAACATTGGGGCATCACTCGCTGCTGAGAGAAAATGCTCTAAAAATATATATACGTTTGTTGGGTGGGGGGGGGGGGGGAGGGGGACAATGGTATTTTGTCAGATCTTAAAGGTGTTGAGTGTGGGTGCTGAATGCTTACGACATGAAGAGGATAGAGTCAGTAGGACTAGTCTCTCTCTCTCACATACATCAAAACAAGATGCTTGTGATTGTGAACATGAGTTCTAGCAAGGGATTTGAACAGAGATGTTGATTACAGCTACAGGGTAAACCATCAATATTGGTGCAGTTTTAACCCTTAACTGTTTCAACTCCTCCGGGGTTTTGGAGCACAATCTTTGGAAGAATTCACATTAAGGGGTTAAAGATCAGGAGGCCCAATAAAGAACCACTGTGTAACAGCTGTGATACTTTGTAACTATTGCACAAAAGGGTGTGTCTATGACAGAACAGTCAGTCAAAGGGAGATTGGATGTTCATTGTGTCTTTCAGTAGGTGATTGCTGACTTCCTTACAACGACTTACAACGACCCGCCCTCCTCTCGTTCACTAGAGCACGTACTGAGCCTTTCCTGAGTACAGTCATTGAGCAAACTGCCTCTATTAAGTCTATACAAGGGAAATATGGGGACATAGGAAATGAGTGAATGGGTTTGATAAATGACTGGTGTTGGGGTGGAGTAGGAAGGGGGTGGATGAGGGTACATGGCAAGCAGCAAACATCCACATCTTGGGCCTGTCTCTTATAGCATGTGAGTGACGCTGTAAATGTAATATGGTATGCTGTAGTGACAGAGATGTGAGATAAATAGACCTAGGCACACTGGTCAAGTATCGCATAATCAACCTCCTCATGATCATGGTACAGACATCTAAAGACAACCTGATCCCACCTGTCAGTTAAGGCCATTACAGACCTCCCTGAGCTTGGACCCATGCTCCTTCAGACCACCACAACCACAACTCCTCCTGATATGTCTTCCCAACAAGCTAACTATTTTCTTCCCTATGAATAAAAACCTCATTCTCTACAGTGTGACCAGACTGTGTGGTCTGTACCTTAAAAAGCCAAGTTTAGCATCCGAGTTGAGCAGGGGGTTGTGGGGTGTATGAATAATTTAATAAAACATCGCTTTGCTCTTAAAACGGGAGTCTTCTCACCAGACCACCACTCTGTTATAGCTGTCTGTGGCCTGTGGCCCTACTATCTCCATTATGCCCAGAACAGTCCACTTAGTCTAAAGGTTTCTGCTTTCAAATATAGCCCATATCAGCAGCCCCATGCCTCACCATTTTCTTGAGCACCTTTCTTCTTTAGTTCAGAAGTTAGACATAGGCCTTTTACACAACCTTTCTTCTTTAGTTCAGAAGTTAGACATAGGCCTTTTACACAACCTTTATCTGTATGGGGGTAAAGATTACATAATACAATTGAATATTTTCTCCCATAGGGACATTTTCTTTGCAACAAAATACAAGTGGATAAACTATGCAACACATAAATCCCTTTGAGTGTCAGATATAGACCTAAACATTCTGCAGGTGCACATTCTAAAGCATGATACTGGCTATTTTTTTTTTTTTTTTTTGGCAATGTTGCTTAGCAACGAGATACGACAAACATCCTGCAATCTTGCCGTTCAGTATTGTTTCATGCAAAAGCTTTAGCCTATATTGTTCCGAATTTAGCGAACATTTCCCCAGACGGTGTCAGTAGCCGTCCAGGGGGATCTAATAGTAATAAGCGAGCCCTTCATAATACAAAAAATAAGATTGCATCTGGTTAGTACATTGTCAGACATTTAGCTAAATCCTAATTAGCTCAAAATGCCATATGCTGTTGATGCATGCATCCCGACAGCGAGCATCCTGTGATTCAGAAGAGAATATAATTTTTCTGATTGACATAGTTGCTCAAGTAAAACGGGTTACAAAATGGAAAGGAATTGATCGCTAACGCGATTTATGCCCAGTACGTTCCAGAAATATTACCAGCCGGTTGGTTGAGCCGAAGCAAAATCTATATTTGGGCACGGAAGTGGAGGTCACCGCGCAGCGTTCCGTTGCCCAGTGAAAAAAAAAGAGAAGATAAGTACGCGCTGACGTCAGAGCACTCTGACGTAGAGTCAACCATGGCAACAGAGCGATGGAACAATAAATAGACAGAGCATGGAGACGCTGGAGAGGAGTACTCCACCATCTTTTTAATGGTCCAATTTTAGACAATTGTGTAAATGCCCCCTATAGAATACTGTTCTCTTCGATATTCTATATAAAGTTGTTATTTTTCAGTGCAGATTGGATTGTGTGTTCATTTAGACAACAGAAGGAAGCAAAGAGATCATTTTTAAATATTTCATATACATTTTATTTGTTACAAGGTTTGCAAATGTTCAGTTTGCTTTGTAGTTCATTTTTTAAATTATACATATAAAAAAAAATTAGTTTTTAATTTATGAAATTTAAATGTAACGTTTTCACAGAAAACTCATACTAGGATATAGACCACACCATGGTTAGACAAGCTCATGTTTTTTTTTTTTTTATATCACAAACATCAAAGTTCACATTCAAACAACCAGAAAACAAACCGGTCATGATAACTATATTGTTCTGAAGAACACAAGTCATCAACACTAACAACAACTGTTATCGAGTGCCATAAAATCAATATACGGTTTGTAAACCCAAACTATTATGTGTTATAAGTTAAACATGCTTTAACTTGCTATATAGTTGATAGAGGCAAGTAATGGCCGATTATAGTCAAGACAAAACTTAGTAAACAAATCATTTATGTTGCTTCCTGGTTGTGTGTGTCCAAGTCCATTCCATAGCCCTGCGATCATTCTGCACATCTACCACATACTGGGACTGCCCATGAAGTGCCAAATGTGCTCTAGAGGAAGTCGTGTTGTGTGGAAGAAGAGGGGGGGGGGGGTTCCAAATGTCACGTGCACTACTTTTGACCAGAGCCCTAAGCAGTGCACACTATATGGAGACATTTGGGACTCAACTTGAAGTTATCCTCACAGGGCTAGTAGGGTAGGGGAGTTGAGGGAATCAGAGGACTGGTCATTGCTGGTGCTGCCTCTCCGGTGGGCCACGCCACAGGTAGGGAAAGCCTCTGCCTCTGGGTAGGTAAAGACGAATGAAGACTTGTAGGTAGTGCAGGACGGGGTGCAGGTGACCACAGGTGTGCACAGGGGCTCAAAGTCATTATTGGCTGTGCTGTAGAGGGGCTCCCAGTCCTGGGTGTACAGGGAGCTGGTCAGATCGACCTCGGGCACCGACCGGGCCGTCTCCAACTCAGTCTTGGTGAGGAGAGAAAGGGACTCCTCCAGGCAGGCTGTGTCCAGGTCGGCCAACTTGACGTCGGAGACTGAGATTGAGGCGGTGGACAGGAAGGGACTGCTGGAGAATATGGAGGCCGAGGTGGAGGTGAGGGGAGCAGCAGAGCTGGAGACCATGCGCTGAGGCTGGGACAGCTGGATGGAGACCCCGTGGTTGGGGACGACGGTGGGGAAAACAGTGTCCATATCAGAGGGGATCTTGCAGATGGGCTGGTGGGCTGCAAGGATGAACTCTAACTTCTCTTTCTCTTTGAGCAGGTTGGCGATGTCGTTCTGGAGAGCAGACTTCTCATCCTCCAGCTCGTCAGTTTCACCCTGCAGAGTGTCAGTGAGCTCTCTCCTCCTGTTGCGGCATTTAGCTGCTGCTTGCTTGTTCCTCTCTCTACGGACTCTCTTCTTCTCCTCCTCCTCAGGAGAAAGCTATAGAAGAAAGAAAAAAAAAAACACGAAAATTAAGTTCCAGCAGTCCTCCAATTCAATGCAAATGTCATCATTAAACCCTACACGCACTGTTCTCCATATTCAAAACGAAAGTGGTGTACATTATTTGTTGCAACAGTATAGTCCCATAGACCAGCTTTAAGCTCAGTTAGGAGAATTACCTGTTCCATTTTGCCTCTGCGCCCAGAGCTGTGGCCCTTGTTCCTCATGGCTTTAGTGTAGGTTGGGGGGCTGGCACTGTAGGGATGGGCTCTGTGAGAAGGGGCCACAGAGGAAAGCGGCTGGACCATCCACTGCAGGTCTGGGCTGGCAGAGATGGCTGTAACAGTAGGGATGAAGGACGAACCACTGGACACTGAAGTCAGGTCTGTGAAGTCCTGTTACAGAATAAGGAGGGAAATCAGTCAGTACAGGAGAATATATAGACAGAGGGTAGGGTACTGGGGAGGGTGGGTGATGCTGCTGAAGCAATGCACTGCATCATTTCACTCATGCATATTAATGAAGCCGGTTGGTAAGTCTATTAAAAGCCATAGGGTTTATAAATATCCCTAGTGATGTAAGCCATGACGCTTAACTTCTCTAGAGTTTCCTCGCTGCTTGCTGAATGAATGAACTACAGGAGTGTATAGTCAGTGTTCTGTTGTAGAGCAGAGATGCTTTAGAAGCGTCTAGTTTTATATGCTTCAGCATCTACTAGAAGGGAAACTTCATGCACTGTTATAATATAACATATATAATAAGATACGACTACATTAATAAGGTTTAGCTGCATACAGTATCGCTGGGATTGCATGGTTTATAATCCACCATTACTGCGTGGTTATTACACTTATAACATGTATTTAATGAAATTGAAAGAAAGTCAATATGCTACATTAAAATGATCAATATACCTGAGATTGGGGAGAGCCCATGCTGGAGTAAGATCCCTCAGGAGAGTTGTAGTAAACCAGGTTATCGCCGGCTGGAGAAGCAGTACTACAGCGAGAAGAAGAGTCACAATCCGTGTTGAAAGCGGAGTACATCATCGTTTCAGGAGATCACGAAGAAACTCGATAAATTCCAAATAAAGTTAAACGAAAGTAGGCGTCGGCTAAAGCTGTCAAAGTCAAGTGATCCTTTTAGCAGGTTAGCTGGTGTTGAACGTGACCCTACCCTGTGTTGTCGTGTCTCTTTCGATTCTTCCGTCCTTTCTTCTGCTGCGAAAAGTTTGACTACAGACTCTGACAGTTCGCATGGTTTTTATAGGCTTGCTAACGGTCTGGCGAAGAAATAATCGTGACGTGAATGGGACGTACCTCCCTTGAATGGGTGAGGAGCGCAACATAACAACGGGTTATGAACATACTAAACACTTATTTTGAGACTTGTAACACATTTTAAAGTATCCAACAAATTGATTCTGGACTTAAACATGCTTTTTTTGTTTGTTTATTGGCATAAGATAAAAAGTTAGAACTTCAAAGTTGCCTTTCCCAAGAAATGGAACGTTCCAGAAGGAGATCCCGTCGACGTAATTTACCTTATATGGTGCATCCTGTTAAATGGGCGGGCCCTGCTGGGAAATACAGAACTATCCCGAGATCGGCTACAATTGGCTGACAGGAACCGAGGTCGAAGATTGGAAGGTTGAACACAATGAAGTAATTCCATGCAGAAGCGTTCGAAAACAACAAATTCATTGGGACCAGCTCCATTGATTATAGTCCCATGAATTGCTAGAGTTCTGGGATATTAGAATCCTCCTGTATGTATATTTTGAACCTAGACCTTTTTTATTTATTTTATTTCACTTTTATTTAACCAGGTAAGCCAGTTGAGAACAAGTTCTCATTTACAACTGCGACCTGGCCAAGATAAAGCAAAGCAGTGCGATAAAAACAACAACACAGAGTTACATATGGGGTAAAAATACATAAAGTCAAAAAATACAACAGAAAATATATATACAGTGTGTGCAAATGTAGCAAGTTATGGAGGTAAGGCAATAAATAGGCCATAGTGCAAAATAATTACAATTAGTATTAACACTGGAATGATAGATGTGCAAGAGAAGGAACACGACGTTAAGGAAAGACAACAACACAGAACTGGCTGTTATGAAAACTGGAATATGGGACACTAATGGTCAGCTGTGTCAGAATAGAACAAAGTAAAGCTATTTATGGTTAACGTTATTTGTAGCTACTTTCAACACAATGCTATAGTAATCCATAGGCTTTAATACTGTGTTATTTGTGTTTTACCATAGGACATATATTGTCCCATGGTGATAATGTGGAATATAGGCTAATTATCCTATCCAGGCTAGTTTCACAGCCTGTAGGCCTGTGCCTATGTATAAATACCAATGTGGTACACACCCTAGGCCTAATCTAGACCACAGAATTATTGATGATATGTGATAATATGCAACTGTCCTATTTGTGGAAGAAAATATTGAACAACTTGACATTGTAATCACAAGGGGTAGGCCTAATGATGTGTAAATGATGTTATGTCCTCAATTTAGGAGGGTCCCAATGGCTATGTAGCATTTGACATTATGTATGATTTCAGTTAGGTCATTGAAAAGAATGCTAAAGTTCCTCATGAGTGTAAACTGATTCAACAATATACAGGCGTTACTAATACCTGAAAAACGGATCAATGACCTATATGTATATAGAATAGGCCTATAGAAATACGGCCATTCTAGAAGTATTGCACAAATCATAAACAGAGAGGAATTATAATACCATACAGCTGCTGAACTGAAGCCAACAACATTCCCCAGACTACTCATGTACTTTGGCCCCAGGCAATGTTTGTATCTCTTGGTTCCAGGTGAGGTGACCGGAGGGAGTGGCAGTATGTGGAGCAACAGGTAGGCCAGGTGTACTTTTCGGGTTGTAGTGGTTGAGTACAGTAGACTTAAATCACTTAGATGATCTTAACAAAGGTGTTCTCCAAGAATGCTTTATATTCAGTAGCCTAGTGACTGGGGGGATCCCTAGTCATTGTAGTGAGAAGGCACGTGGTGAGATTATGTGCATCATCAGCTCAAAATACACAGAAGTAAAGAAGACAGCTGGGCATTTAAATATTTACATTTGAGTCATTTAGCAGACGCGCTTACCCAGAGCAACTTACAGGTGCAATTAGGGTCAAGTGCCTTGCTTAAGGGCACATCGACAGATTTTTCACCTAGTTGGCTCAGGGATTAGAACCAGCGACCTTTCGGTTACTGGCACAACGCTCTTACCCACTACGCTACTTGCCGCCCTGGACTCAATTATTATTTTGAAGTCCTGGACAGGCATGAATGTCCTAAAGAAAATCTATTTTTCATAGGCCTAATGTACAAAACAAACTATTGTTTTGCTTCTATTCTGCTTTTAATAAACATGCTTAAATATGGAAAACGTAACTCTAGTAGACCAGTAGTCTACAAAAGGGTTCCCTCGTTCCCCCCCCACGCATTTAAATATGCCCTATACGCGTTCTCTCCGAGGGACTATAAACTTTGCGCTGGGCCATGTTTCACCGGCTCATGTTTTGTTGAACAGTCTGCGTTGTCCCGGCAACGTTCCACCCCTTCTCGCCAGTGACGCTCTGGCTCTGCATAGCAGTCTTTCGGAGCCGAGCAAATGGAAAGGGATGGCATAGTTAGTTGACAACTGTTTATTTAGGTAGCCAGAGTTGTTGGCAAGACTCAATATAGGGCGACACAACATTGGACTACAGTGCATATATTAATGCAATGTTTATTTTTGAGGGGATTTCAGATGTTATGAATTTACAGTCAATTGCTGTTTATTTAGGCTGTATTGCCAGCCATTGTATATGCCTAAATATAATGTGTGTTGTCAAGGTTTTACACAAGCTGAGCCTACTTTATAGTCACTCAGACAGCTTTTTGAAATTGTTATACACATCAGAGAAAGCTCTTTGTATGCCAAAGGATCAAATGCTTGAGTTCTAGGCTATAATTTGGACAATTAAATGTTTATGCATTGCTTGTGAGTGTTCAAGTGTTATTTAGCCTATATTAGAATTAGCCTTCCCATAAATGCAATTTAAAAGTAATCGGAAATAAGTCCTTTGAAGTGTTGCTTCTTTTCAACAGTGCACAAACAGTTGCCTGTTCAGACTTCTCTCCCATCAAAGGGTCGGCTCAACTTTGTGATCTGTCACTCTGTTTTGTTTCCCAAAATCCCCAGTGATGTCATCTATAGACCCTAATAAGCTCTAGATCTAAAGATGGTGTTCCAAAGTTTCAAAGCGTTTCCCTCATTCACGCTTGAGTGACCCCAGTGAAAACATGTATTTGACCTGAACTTAGGACAGGGGTCTATAATTGTCTGAAGCTCATATCTCAGCCTCTTCCCGACCAGCGACCTGGTGACAGAATGAAAGAGAGGCAGCGCACCCTAATGAACTACCAGTAAATATACAGGGGGCGTGGTTGCCGGGAAGCGCGAGGCAGACCCTCATTCACAGGGAGGCCCCTGTCTGTCTGTCTGTCTGTCTGTCTGTCTGTCTGTCTGTCTGTCTGTCTGTCTCTTTATTATATTCTCACGTTCCATCTCCATGGTTCCATCGCCCATGGCCGCTACTTGAGAGGAATTGTGAGGTCATCCGAACTAAAAATAGCTCTCGGTAATATTTACTGAAGTAGCTGTTCAGAAAAAATACCATTAATGTGCAAGAGAACGAGAATGACAAAGGAACGCGTCCCAAATGGGGCGTCCCAAATGTCTTCCTATTCCCTAGTGCTTCACTAATACCCTATGGGCTCTGCTCAAAATAAGTGCTCTCTATAGGGAATAGGGTGCCATTTGGGGAATACCCACTGCCTCCAACTCCTATATAATAATAGAGTACAGCAGCTGTGACGAAATTGCAAGAATAAGATTTAATCATTATTATATGCATATATTATCCAACGTTATGACGCCTCTATTTATAGAATGAATGACCGACATGAGTTCATTTCAAGGTATAATTTCAGTTTTTTTTTCTCTAGGCCACACTACAGTGTTTGAATGGTTGTATTTTGGCCCAGTACTCAAAGTATGACGCAATATGTGAACCGGAAACTCCATATATGGTCGTAATTGTCTCCTCTCTCATTGGTTATCTGTTTGCAGCGTGAAATCTGTTGCTGGAGCGGTAGTTGAAGTCGCGCGCCATGCAATAATAATTATCACAGCTGAAATCTCACAACTAGAGAGGCGTCTCTGTAGCAGGTGGGTAAAGGTACAAAACCTCAACCAAGCCCTTTTCAATGTGTGTTATAACATGAATAACACTTTTATTTATTCGCTGTAAAAAAAAAAAAAAAAGCATCATTACCTGAGTGGATGCAGAAAACATCTGCTATTCTATTCCGATATATCGACAATTATACTGATGTTATTGAATGATTATAACAAAGAACACAGGTTATCAAATATTATAAAGACTAGGTTGTGTGGATACAGAAGCCAACAGAGGATTGCTGTGTTCTGGAGGACATGTGGTCCTCTGTAGCTCAGCTGGTAGAGCACGGCGCTTGTTATGCCAAGGTAGTGGGTTCGATCCCCGGGACCACCCATACACAAAGAAAATGTATGCACGCATGACTGTAAGTCGCTTTGGATAAAAGCGTCTGCTAAATGGCATATTATTATTGGAGGTCAGCGGTGTAGCCCAGTGGTTCTCAAACATCTCCTCGGGGACCCCCCAGACGTGTCGCAATTTGGTTTTAGCCTTGAATTATCTCACCCTGATTCATCTAATCAAGGGCTTGCTGATTAGTTGACGAGTTGAATCAGGTGTTCTAGCTCTGAAATAGATCACAGACATGGAACGGCTGGGGTTCTGGAGGAGGAGGTTAGAGAAACACTGCTCTAGGCTATATGAAATACAAGATTGGCAGACGATTTTCAAAGCTATTTCAGTACAGGCTATATATAGCGTGGTACATACAGTATTTGTTATGTGCATTATCTAAAACGTGGCCATGTGTATATTATGAAACAATGTTTTTTTTTTGTTTTTTTACAAAGGGAACAGGTTATAACGTGTGTAATGCAAATGCTGCACAGGATATAGCCTATGATGTGACGTAGTTCATTCATACGGCGGTGGATACAATGCAGGCATCCATTTCTTGAAGAGGGGCTCAATATGCGATCATGTGGTCGTATTTTGAGTAGTACAATTAATCTGAATTACAACGAGACCGCTCTCATCTCAGTTAAAATGTGTGTGTGGGTAATATTGCAGCTCCATTGCTAAAACAAGCCTGTTTATTCTAGCCTACAACACCCCTCCCCTCTTTGTGGAATGGTACGGTCTCTCCACACATATTTCATTAATAAAATTCAAGCTCACAATAAAAGGAGGCGCGCTCCACTATCTGCAGCAACTACCGTTCACGTGAAAGCAGTAAAAGTGATGCACAGAGGTGACATCAGCACGACAGTGGATAATAGCCATACGATAATATAAGAGGGATAGTGATTTAAAAAAAAAAAAAGCTTTATTAATAAAAAAAATTTGATAAGGCATCATCATGTATCCGGACTCGAGCCCAGACTACGACGACTCCTCGAGCTCGTCTCGCAGCACGAGCAGCAGCTGCTCAGCATCGCCTACCGGAGACGTCGCCCGGTGCAGCCAGCGATCTCCAGACTCACCCACGAACGCATCGTCAATGGACAGCAGCATGTCGCAGGTATGAATGAATGGATCTTATTTTGGAGAAAAAAAAATGAAAACATTTGAATGGAATCGCGTTGGCATTTTTGGAAACGTTCATTATGTTTGTGTTGCATTGAGTTTGTGGCAAGATCAATCATTTATTGATCATATTAGGCCTAACTAATAGACAGACTGATTCTGAATCTACAACCCATCCAACTAGATCGTGAACCGCTCCAGTGAAATGTAGCAGTGACAGCCCCTTTACCCGTTACCTATCCAGATATGTATGGCATGCTGAAAGAGCTTGTATTGGGCAGGTAGGTACCATATGGTACCGCCAGACAGTTGACTGATCACCTTCAAATTCCTGACATTCCTGGAGTGGTATAGGGGGTCCATGCTGACCAAATTATATTGAAGACTTGACTGAAGCCATCATGCCAAAATATGATGATGATGACGATGGGTTTAGCTATTATTGGCAACATGAGATGGACTGTCATTTGATTAATTATGTGTGATGTCAGAAATCATTTAAAACCCTAATAAATAAAAAATTACAACCCTAATTATAGACGTTGTAAATTAGTACAGAATTATCTTTGTAGATACACCATAAATTGTGCTATAAATTTCATGCCAATAACAAAATCATTGATGCACATCACACCCCTTTTGGAAAGGTCAACCATGCATGTCATCGGATTCAATTGATTAGATTCAATAAATTCAACATTCCTTGTGTTGTTTTTGCAGGATGTCTGTGGTGAAATAGACTCTCCATGGCAGTCTCCATTTGTTCCAACGGTCACTGCAATCTCAACCTCCATGGATCTGCACTGGATGGTCCAACCGACCACTGACATCACATCAGCATCAGTCTCGCCCTTCTCCTGCTCCTCCCCCTCCCCCTCCTCCTCCTCCTCCTCCCCCTCCTCCCCCTCCCCCCCCTCCTCCTCCTCCTCCTCCCCCTCCTCCTCCTCCTCCTCCTCCCCCCCGTCCTCCTCCTCCTCCTCCCCCCCGTCCTCCTCCTCCTCCTCCTCCTCCCCCCCATCCTCCTCCTCCTCCTCCTCCCCCCCGTCCTCCTCCTCCTCCTCCTCCTCCTCCTCCTTCTCCTCCTCCCCCTCCAGTGGACGTGCAAAGCTTAGCAGAGCGCATGGCGCAACCCAATCGTCTTCCAGAGTGGAAGGCAGCAAGGAACAATCCACCTGCAAGAAAGGGAAAAAACAGGTAAGCCTTGTTAAATATCAAGGAGATTTTTGATACATCTTTTAAAAAATCGTCTTGAATGTCTGATGTGCGTGCGTGCACGTGACTGGCCAGATAGACTGTGCCAATGTTGTATCATTTTACGCACGTCTGAGTGTTTGATTGGGTCTAGTGTAGAGCCTGTTACTACGCATTGAATTTGTGGTCCTCTGTAGCTCAGCTGGTAGAGCACGGCGCTTGTAACGCCAAGGTAGTGGGTTCGATCCCCGGGACCACCCATACACAAAAAAACGTATGCACGCATGACTGTAAGTCGCTTTGGATAAAAGCGTCTGCTAAATGGCAAATTATTATTTGTAGCCTAGCCAAGGAGAGTCTTCATTCTGCAACAATGGCATATTTTCTGACACTGCATTGAAAGATGTGTAGTCTTTTTTTTAGGGCTACCCTTTGCCAAATGTTGAATTAGCCTTCCAAGCCAAGTGACGAGATGGCAAGATTCCTCATGCAGGTCTGGATGTGCATTTAGAGGGTTCTCATTTGTTGTGACTGATCTAGCCTTTATCAGAAGAGGATGAGAGGAGGAAGATCAGGAGAGAGAGGAATAAAGTCGCCGCAGCCAAGTGTCGCAACAGACGGCGGGAGCTCACCGACACCCTGCAAGCCGTAAGTGCACCTTGTTCTCATGTGAAAAACGACTGTCATGTCCTTGTGGAGATGCTTAGCAGAATGGATTTCACCCAAAGTGATTGAGGCTCTCCATACTTCTTACTAGACCATGTATCTTCTTTTTAATTGTCATTTCATAAACGTTAATTGATTGATGTGTGGTTCTCCCCTTATAGGAAACTGATCAGCTGGAGGGGGACAAAGAGGCCTTGCAGACAGAGATAGGCCACCTCCTGAAAGAGAAAGAGAGACTGGAACAGATCCTATCCACCCACCAACCAGCCTGCAAACTAGCCACCGCTGAGGACGATGTCGAACATGAGATCAACGATGACATTGAAGGCATGCTACAAGACACCGCAGATTCTGCCCAGCTGCTCTCCATCTTGGAGAACTCAGACAAACTCCAACTCCCAGAAGGCAGTGCGACAGAAGTGACTGTGTCCAAGGGCCCCTTACGCCATGAAATGGACTCCGTCCCCGTGCCAAGCATCTCCATCTCTGCCTCGGCCATCTTGGGTAACTCCAACATCCTACTGTGCTCCAGTGCTGAGGAAGAACCCATGGAGGACCTAGACTTCGACCAACGTGACCTACAGGACCTGGTCCCCAGCCTGGAGCTGGCTGTGGCCCCTGAGACCGCCCCGTCCGTTCCTGACATCGACCTCCTCGGGGGCCCCTTCTGCCTGTCAGACTGGGAGACCCTGTACAAGTCTGTGGCCAACGATCTGGAGCCCCTCTGCAACCCCACGATGATGTCTTCCAGTGACACTCCTACGTGTAGCAGTTACCGCTCTGTGTTTTCCTTCAATTACTCAGAGGTAGACCATATGGCTGAGGATGAGGGGTGTTGTGAGAGCTCCGAGGGCCTCAAAGGAGTTGTTGGTGGTAGTTCTGATTTGATTAACGGTAATCTCAACTCTCCCACTCTGTTGGCCTTGTGAAGTTGTTATGAACTGGTTGGAGAAATAGGGCTAGTTCCCCCACCACACACAGATTAAGCTTAGTCTTATTAAAAAGTAATAGCATGTTCAATAACGATTCTCCATTGAAAGGTGCGTCTTAGTCCAGGGCTAGGGCTAGATCTGTGTCCGGGAAACTGGTCCATGAGGTTGATATTGAACCAATAAGCTATGGTCTATTTATCTATCTATCCCCTGATGTTTTGTTGTGCTTGTTGTGATGTTTTGTTAACCTTTAACCTTTAGCACCAAATGAAAGGTTAACTTCTTTCCAGATATATTGGTGCACCTGTGAGGGCAGATCGCTCTCTTGAGCAGCGGTGGAAAAAGTATCCAACTGTCCTACTTGAGTAAAAGTAAAGATACCTTAACAGAAAATGACTCAAGTAAAAGTGAAAGTCACCCAGTAAAATACTACTTGAGTAAAAGTCTAAAAGTATTTAGTTTAAAACATACTTAAGTATCAAAAGTTAATGTAATTGCTAAAATATACTTAAGTATCAAAAGTAAAAGTATAAATCATTTCAAATGTCTTATGTTAAGCAAACCATGGTGGCACCGTTTTCTTGTTTTTTTATTTATTTACGGACAGCAAGGGGCACACTCCGAACACTCAGGCATCATTTAAAAAGGAAGCATTTGTGTTTAGTGAGTCCATCAGATCAGAGGCAGTAGAGATGGCCAGGGATGTTCTCTTGATAAGTGCCTGAATTGGACCATTTTCCTGGCCTGCTTAAGCATTCAAAATGTAACTAGTACTTTAGGGTGTCAGGGAAAATGTATGGAGTAAAAAGTATTAAAGTGTCTTTAGGAATGTAGTGAAGTAAAAGTATAAGTAGTCAAAAATATAAATAGTAAAGTAAAGTACAGATACCCCCCCAAAAAACTACTTAAGTAGTACTTTAAAGTATTTTTACTTAAGTACTTTACACCACTGCTCTTGAGAGAGATACATGTATATATTGATGGCCTTGTATCAAAATTAAATGCATGAAAAAATCGTACCATTTGATTCAAAAAGGTGCTATATGTTTGTGTTTCATCCTTAAATATAAATGTGAAACTAGACTGTGGTTTGTGTGGATACCGTTATCAGATTGTGTCTTAACAGGTAAAATTACAGTTTAAGTAATGTGGACATTATTTTACTGTAAGGTGATATTTCTTTCAGGTTTCCGCTGAAAACACAGTGCCATGTATTTTATGACATAGCTTATTTTTTTACCTTCAAAGTTTTTGACTAATTGTTGGTCAGATGCAAAAAAAAAAAACAGAACACAGACAAATACAAATATATCATTGACAAATCTTAGTTGTTGACTGTTTTAATGGAATACATTTAATTCTCATATATAGGCTATTTTTCAGGTCTGTATAGACCTATAATGATATTTGTATCAGAATAGACCATATAGGCTAATTCTTATATTATATGAAATACTCTTTCCATAAATAGTTGTAATCTTGAACTATATAAATTCATCAAGGATATCATGTATTTTTAAACTACAAGATCATGTTAATTATTTGTTATCGTTAATCTCTTGCCAATATTCTCACGGTTAAGGCAATTTCAGATAAACACACGGAGCGTACCGTTGCTTTGACGTCACAACGTGATTACGCTGCACGTGATTGCGTTGCACTTCCATGTCCATATTTGGAGAGTTCAGATGTTTTGTCTCCATGGAGATGTTATGGCAGTGTCGGGTTTCTCTCTGGAAGATTTTCCCGGAAAAAAAGACAAAGCAGGGCAGGCAGAGTGAATAGAGTGCTATGGAAAGAATGTTACATTGCCAGTAGCTGGGCGCGTTTATGCTGATTTTAGTTGTATTATTAGCTTGTCTGCCTGCTCCTACCCATACAATAATAGAATTGCCTTTTCTATTCTATTCTGTTCTATTCTATTCTATTCTGTTCTATTCTGTTCTGTTCTATTCTGTTCTATTCTGTTCTGTTCTGTTCTATTCTATTCTATTCTGTTCTGTTCTGTTAAATTCTATTCTATTCTATTATGTTCTAGAATTGCATCTTCTTGCCGTGCAACCTAATACAGACAGTGTCAGACACTAAACATGTATTCTTTCCTAAATAAAATGAATGCACATTTCTGTCTAATATATATATCAGTTTTCATTATTCATCTACATACATTCTTCTTCTTCTTCTTCTTCTTCTTCTTCTTCTTCTTCTTCTTCTTCTTCTTCTTCTTCTTCTTCTTCTTCTTCTTCTTCTTCTTCTTCTTCTTCTTCTTCTTCTTCTTCTTCTTCTTCTTCCGTAATAAATTACATTGCATGTTATACATCATGTTTAGTTCTGCATATCTGTAAACTCATCTTCATTGACTGACTGACAATGTCAAGGCCCAGAGGATAGTGAAAACATTGAAGAAAGTGTCTTCATGTGTAGGGGCCTATGTGACATAGTTAGAAAAGTATCCTTATTCATAGCCTGGAGCTAAATGGTATTCGTGCCAGAAGACTGTCATCTGGGCATGAAATCCTGCTGAGCTGAACAATTATGCAATAGAGTGACAAGACTTCATCTTTATTCACGGTCTCTGATGCCCATTCCAGTCCCTAACACCTCCCTGTAGACTTCATCTTTATTCACGGTCTCCGATTCCCATTCCAGTCCCTAACATCTCCCTGTAGACTTCATCTTTATTCACGGTCTCCGATGCCCATTCCAGTCCCTAACATCTCCCTATAGCCAATGCTTGGACCCTTATGTTCTTTGCTACAGTAAAATGATGTGCATGAGGTTGGCTATATGCCGTCACATTGTGTGTGTGTGTATGTGTGTATGTGTCTGAGTACTTTCCGATTCAGTTAGCCTCAAATGAGAGCAGCAGAGGGAGCTGTGAAGGGGGATTCTGTTCTACCATTAAGATTTTCTCCATTTAAGATGTTCTTCTTAAGTAGTCCTACTACTGGGCTACTATAGGAGAATTATACTCTAGTTAGTAGCCTGCCTGCATGGTCAACCTACCTCCACTGTACAAATACCCCACAGACAGTTTCTGGGGCAAACGCCACACTAAACCCACAGCCTTCCTTTATAAGAGTGGAGTGAGGAGGTTGGGCCACTGACAGGTTTGGGATGGGGCCTCAGACTGGCCTCTACCTCGGGCCTCCAAATCACTAAGTCCGCCCCTGGACACAGCCCTGGATTTAACCCACGTTAAACTGTCATGATGCAGTGACTTCTATTTTGCTGGGCATAAATGTCAATATGTTTTTTTTCATTTTTAGTCATTTAGCAGACGCTCTTATCCAGAGCGACTTACATGAGCAATTAGGGTTAAGTGCCTTGCTCAAGGGCACATCGACAGATTTTTCACCTAGTCTGCTCGGGGATTAGAACCAGCAACCTTTCGGTTACTGGCACAACGGTCTTAACCACTAAGCTACCTGCCGCCCCAATATTAAATCGGTATTACATGGAACCCTTGGTAGGAAGGTTTGCACGTGGCTTTTTACAACCACCACAGCCAGCCAAATGTGTTTATATTTGGCGGGTCATAATACAGTTGCACTTGGATAGCTGGATGGATGTAATGTAGGTGTATTTTAGGACAGGTAAAAAAATGATGAACAGTCAGTCAGAAGAAGCCATTCTATTCAGTATTCCATATTCTATTCAGTATTCCATATTCTATTCAGTATTCCATATTCTATTCAGTATTCCATATTCTATTCAGTATTCCATATACTGTTCAGTATTCTACATAATATACACTACCGTTCAAAAGTTTGGGGTCACTTAGAATTTTCCTTGTTTTCCATGAAAACATCCATGAAATGAATTCGAATAGGAAATGTAGCAAAATGCATAGGAAATGTAGTCATTGACAAGGTTAGAAATAATGATTTTTAATTGAAATAATAATTGTGTCCTTCAAACTCTGCTTTCGTCAAATAATCCTCCATTTGCAGCAATTACAGCCTTGCAGACCTTTGGCATTCTTGTTGTCAATTTGTTGAGGTAATCTGAAGAGATGTCACCCCATGCTTCCTGAAGCACCTCCTACAAGTTAGATTGGCTTGATGGGCACGTCTTACGTACCATACGGTCAAGCTGCTCCCACAACAGCTCAATAGGGTTGAGATCCAGTGACTGTGCTGGCCGCTCCATTATAGACAGAATACCAGCTGACTGCTTCTTCCCTAAATAGTTATTGCATAATTTTGAGCTGTGCTTTGGGTCATTGTCCTGTTGTAGGAGGAAATTGGCTCCAATCAAGCGCCCTCCACAGGGTATGGCATGGCGTTGCAAAATGGAGTGATAGACTTCCTTCTTCAAGATCCCTTTTACCCTTTACAAATCTCCCACTTTACCACCACCAAAGCACCCCCAGACCATCACATTGTCTCCACCCTGCTTGACAGATGCCATCAAGCACTCCTCCAGCATCTTTTCATTTGGTCTGCGTCTCACAAATGTTCCTCTTTGTGATCCGAACACCTCAAATTTCGATTCGTCTGTCCATAATACTTTTTTCCAATCTTCCTCTGTCCAGTGTCTGTGTTCTTTTGCCCATCTTTTCTTTTTATTGGCCAGTCTGATATATGGCTTTTTCTTTGCAACTCTGCCTAGAAGGTCAACATCTCGGAGTCGCCTCTTCACTGTTGACGTTGAGACTGATGTTTTGCGGGTACTATTTAATGAAGCTGCCAGTTGAGGACCTGTGAGGCGTCTGTTTCTCAAACTAGCTCAGTTGTGCACCAGGGCCTCCCACTCCTCTTTCTATTCTGGTTAGAGCCAGTTTGCGCTGTTCTGTGAAGGGAGTAGTACACAGCGTTGTACGAGATCTTCAGTTTCTTGGCAATTTCTCGCATGGAATAGCCTTCATTTCTAAGAACAAGAATAGACTCACAAGCTTCAGAAGAAAGTTATTTGTTTCTGGCCATTTTGAGCCTGTAATCGAACCCACAATTGCTGATGCTCCAGATACTCAACTAGTCTCAAGAAGGCCAGTTTTATTGCTTCTTTAATCAGCACAACAGTTTTCAGCTGTGCTAACATAATTGCAAAGGGTTTTCTAATGATCAATTAGCCTTTTAAAATGATAAACTTGGATTAGCAAACACAGCGTGCCATTGGAACACAGGACTGATGGTTGCTGTTAATGGGCATCTGTACGCCTATGTAGATATTCCATTAAACATAATCCGTTTCCAGCTACAATAGCCATTTCCAACATTAACAATGTCTACACTGTATTTCTGATCAATTTGATGTTATTTTAATAGACAAAAATAATGCTTTTCTTTCGAAAACAAGGACATTTCGAAGTGACCCCAACCTTTTGAACGGTAGTGTACTATTCAGTATTCTATATCCTATTCATTATTCTATATCCTATTCAGTATTCTATATAATATTCAGTATTCTATATCCTATTCAGTATTCTATATACTATTCAGTATTCTATACCCTATTCAGTATTCTATATCCTATTCAATATTCTATATAATATTCAGTATTCTATATCCAATTCAGTATTCCTTATACTATTCAGTATTCTATACCCTATTCATTATTTTATATCCTATTCAATATTCTATATAATATTCAGTATTCTATATCCTATTCAGTATTCTATATACTATTCAGTATTCTATACCCTATTCATTATTCTATACCCTATTCAGTATTCTATATAATATTCAGTATTCTATATCCTATTCAGTATTCTATATAATATTCAGTATTCTATACCCTATTCAGTATTCTATATAATATTCAGTATTCTATATCCTATTCAGTATTCTATATACTATTCAGTATTCTATACCCTATTCATTATTCTATACCCTATTCAGTATTCTATATAATATTCAGTATTATATATCCTATTCAGTATTCTATATAATATTCAGTATTCTATATCCTATTCAGTATTCTATATACTATTCAGTATTCTATACCCTATTCATTATTCTATATCCTATTCAGTATTCTATATCCTATTCATTATTCTATATCCTATTCAATATTCTATATACTATTCAGTATTCTATATAATATTCAGTATTCTATATCCTATTCAGTATTCTATATCCTATTCAGTATTCTATATCATATTCAGTATTCTATATCCTATTCATTATTCTATACCATATTCAGTATTCTATATCCTATTCAGTATTCTATATACTATTCAGTATTCTATATACTATTCAGTATTCTATACCCTATTCAGTATTCTATATACTATTCAGTATTCTATATACTATTCAGTATTCTATACCCTATTCAGTATTCTATATCCTATTCAGTATTCTATATTCTATTCAGTATTATATATACTATTCAGTATTCTATACCCTAATCAGTATTCTATATCCTATTCAATAATCTATATACTATTAAGTATTCTATATCCTATTCAGTATTCTATATCCTATTCATTATTCTATATCCTATTCAATATTCTATATCCTATTCATAATTCTATATACTATTCAGTATTCTATACCCTATTCATTATTCTATATCATATTCAATATTCTATATAATATTCAGTATTCTATATCCTATTCAGTATTCTATATACTATTCAGTATTCTATATCCTATTCAGTATTCTATATACTATTCAGTATTCTATATAATATTCAGTATTCTATATCCTATTCAGTATTCTATATACTATTCAGTATTCTATATACTATTCAGTATTCTATACCCTATTCATTATTCTATATCCTATTCAGTAATCTATATACTATTCAGTATTCTATACCCTATTCAGTATTATATATACTATTCAGTATTCTATACCCTATTCATTAATCTATATCCTATTCAGTATTCTATATCCTATTCAGTATTCTATATAATATTCAGTATTCTATATCCTATTCAGTATTCTATATCCTATTCAGTATTCTATATGCTATTCAGTATTCTATATACTATTCAGTATTCTATATCCTATTCAGTATTCTATATAATATTCAGTATTCTATATCCTATTCAGTATTCTATATAATATTCAGTATTCTATATAATATTCAGTATTCTATATCCTATTCAGTATTCTATATCCTATTCAGTATTCTATATCCTATTCAGTATTCTATATCCTATTCAGTGTTCTATATACTATTCAGTATTCTATATACTATTCAGTATTCTATATACTATTCAGTATTCTATATCCTATTCAGTATTCTATATGCTATTCAGTATTCTATTTCCTATTCAGTATTCTATATACTATTCAGTATTCTATATACTATTCAGTATTCTATATAATATTAGGTATTCTATATCCTATTCAGTATTCTATATCCTATTCAGTATTCTATATAATATTCAGTATTCTATATCCTATTCAGTATTCTATATCCTATTCAGTATTCTATATAATATTCAGTATTCTATATCCTATTCAGTATTCTATATACTATTCAGTATTCTATATCCTATTCAGTATTCTATATAACATTCAGTATTCTATATAATATTTAGTATTCTATATCCTATTCAGTATTCTATATGCTATTCAGTATTCTATATTCTATTCAGTATTCTATATACTATTCAGTATTCTATATACTATTCAGTATTCTATATAATATTCAGTATTCTATATCCTATTCAGTATTCTATATCCTATTCAGTATTCTATACCCTATTCATTATTCTATATCCTATTCAGTATTCTATATCCTATTCAGTATTCTATATACTATTCAGTATTCTATACCCTATTCAGTATTCTATATAACATTCAGTATTCTATATCCTATTCAGTATTCTATATCCTATTCAGTATTCTATACCCTATTCAGTATTTTATATCCTATTCAGTATTCTATATAATATTCAGTATTCTATATCCTATTCAGTATTCTATATAATATTCAGTATTCTACTGTATATACTATTCAGTTTTCTACATGTTCAGATACTGTATATCATAGACATTAGGGGACAGGTGGAAATATTACCAAATTAAAAAACAAAAACACAAATTACTTTTTATCGTCAAGTGCACACAAGGTACAACCAAAACTTGACATCCGCTTTCAACCCAACCCTCTGAATTGGAGAGATGGGGGGGCTGCCATATCGCTGTTATTGTGGAGGTTTAACTGCCTTTCTTAAGGGCAGAACGATAGCTTTTCCACCTTGTCGGCTCGGCGATTCGAACTAACAACTTTTCGGTTACTGGCCCAGCGCTCAAACCGCTAGGCTACCTGCCACCCTCTTAAATTCCACCTTTAATTCTATACAGGTCTCTCAATAGTGTCATACTCTTGTTACATACGGTCCTATCTTACTGGAATAGTGTTCCCATTACATACAGTCCTATCTTACTGGAATAGTGTTCCCATTACATACGGTCCTATCTTACTGGAATAGTGTTCCCATTACATACGGTCCTATCTTACTGGAATAGTGTTCCCATTACATACGGTCCTATCTTACTGGAATAGTGTTCCCATTACATTCGGTCCTATCTTACTGGAATAGTGTTCCCATTACATACGGTCCTATCTTACTGGAATAGTGTTCCCATTACATACGGTCCTATCTTACTGGAATAGTGTTCCCATTACATACGGTCCTATCTTACTGGAATAGTGTTCCCATTACATACGGTCCTATCTTACTGGAATAGTGTTCCCATTACATACGGTCCTATCTTACTGGAATAGTGTTCCCATTACATACGGTCCTATCTTACTGGAATAGTGTTCCCATTACATACGGTTCTATCTTACTGGAATAGTGTTCCCATTACATTCGGTCCTATCTTACTGGAATAGTGTTCCCATTACATACGGTCCTATCTTACTGGAATAGTGTTCCCATTACATACGGTCCTATCTTACTGGAATAGTGTTCCCATTACATACGGTCCTATCTTACTGGAATAGTGTTCCCATTACATACGGTCCTATCTTACTGGAATAGTGTTCCCATTACATACGGTCCTATCTTACTGGAATAGTGTTCCCATTACATACGGTCCTATCTTACTGGAATAGTGTTCCCATTACATACGGTCCTATCTTACTGGAATAGTGTTCCCATTACATACGGTCCTATCTTACTGGAATAGTGTTCCCATTACATACGGTCCTATCTTACTGGAATAGTGTTCCCATTACATACGGTCCTATCTTACTGGAATAGTGTTCCCATTACATACGGTCCTATCTTACTGGAATAGTGTTCCCATTACATACGGTCATATCTTACTGGAATAGTGTTCCCATTACATACAGTCCTATCTTACTGGAATAGTGTATGATCTCACCCTCCCATTCCGTCTCCCATCTCTTCACTGTGATATTCCTAAGGATGTGCTATATTTACAGGGATAAATCAGTGTCATATGAGTTTGAAAGGCATCGTCACGTGACGTGGGTGACGCCACAGCTCTGAGAACATGGAGAAGGAACAACCTTGTGCGTGGAATTTTCTTACATTTTAGTCATTTAGCAGACGCTCTTATCCAGAGCGACTTACAGTTAGTGAGTGCATACATTATTTTTTTATTTTTCATACTGGCCCCCCGTGGGAATCAAACCCACAACCTTGGCGTTGCAAACGCCATGCTCTACCAACTGAGCTACATCCCTATTCAGTGTTCTCTATCACATTCAGTATTCTATATCCTAGTTGGTATATGGAATCAGATGACAGTAAGCCGAGAGGGACAGGCAAAGCAATATACTAGAACATCTTTGTTGTCGTAAGCTACATGTAAAACTGTTCCGGACCCCAATTTAACCTCGGATGACATATTTATGGTCACCATTAAAGCAACATCAGTATGACAACCGTATATTGAGATTAATAGACACAGGTGGATTGGAAATACGTTTACCATCTGTTTTTCCCACTGCTTAAGCCATTTGCTTGGTAACTGAAGCTAGATAGAACATGCTAGAGCAAGGAGTGGAAGGCCTCATGGCGTCATGGAGGTCTCTAACCTGAAGAAAATATGCTGAGCTGGGGCGTCATGCGCCAAACATGTTTGAGAGAGGACAGATGGAAAAATTCCAATATCTTTGCATTTATTCTGTGCATACTGCATCTTGTATATTTCTTTAAAATGGGTGAAATTGAAGGGGCACGTGCCCTTGAATCTTTGACAGGTTTGAACATCTTATAAACTTTAGGCCTACTGTTATCCAATACTTAGTCTCAGTTCCTTAATATCATATTAGATTTTGACATTTGTCATCATGCCCAGCTAAGAATGGTCAAATATAGAACTGCTGTTAATAGTGCAGCCAGAGACTGAAATAAAAATGTCTGAGAAGACTCATCCTTACATGTGTAGACAGACAGATGTGTTGACGAGACTGACAGACAGACAGATGTGTAGACGTGACTGACAGAAAGACAGATGTGTTGACGTGACTGACAGACAGACAGATGTGTTGACGTGACTGACAGACAGACAGATGTGTAGACGTGACTGACAGAAAGACAGATGTGTAGACGTGACTGACAGACAGACAGATGTGTTGACGTGACTGACATACAGACAGATGTGTAGACGTGACTGACAGACAGACAGATGTGTTGACGTGACTGACATACAGACAGATGTGTTGACGTGACTGACAGACAGACAGATGTGTTGACGTGACTGACAGACAGACAGATGTGTAGACGTGACTGACAGACAGACAGATGTGTTGACGTGACTGACAGACAGACAGATGTGTTGACGTGACTGACAGACAGACAGATGTGTAGACGTGACTGACAGAAAGACAGATGTGTTGACGTGACTGACAGACAGACAGATGTGTTGACGTGACTGACAGACAGACAGATGTGTTGACGTGACTGACAGACAGACAGATGTGTAGACGTGACTGACAGAAAGACAGATGTGTTGACGTGACTGACAGACAGACAGATGTGTTGACGTGACTGACAGACAGACAGATGTGTAGACGTGACTGACAGACAGACAGATGTGTTGACGTGACTGACAGACAGACAGATGTGTTGACGTGACTGACAGACAGACAGATGTGTAGACGTGACTGACAGAAAGACAGATGTGTTGACGTGACTGACAGACAGACAGATGTGTTGACGTGACTGACAGACAGACAGATGTGTAGACGTGACTGACAGACAGACAGATGTGTTGACGTGACTGACAGACAGACAGATGTGTTGACGTGACTGACAGACAGACAGATGTGTAGACGTGACTGACAGACAGACAGATGTGTTGACGTGACTGACAGACAGACAGATGTGTTGACGTGACTGACAGACAGACAGATGTGTAGACGTGACTGACAGAAAGACAGATGTGTTGACGTGACTGACAGACAGACAGATGTGTTGACGTGACTGACATACAGACAGATGTGTAGACGTGACTGACAGACAGACAGATGTGTTGAAGTGACTGACATACAGACAGATGTGTTGACGTGACTGACAGACAGACAGATGTGTTGAAGTGACTGACATACAGACAGATGTGTTGACGTGACTGACAGACAGACAGATGTGTTAACGTGACTGACAGACAGACAGATGTGTTGACGTGACTGACAGACAGACAGATGTGTAGACGTGACTGACAGAAAGACAGATGTGTTGACGTGACTGACAGACAGACAGATGTGTTGACGTGACTGACAGACAGACAGATGTGTTGACGTGACTGACAGACAGACAGATGTGTTGACGTGACTGACAGACAGACAGATGTGTTGACGTGACTGACAGACAGACAGATGTGTAGACGTGACTGACAGAAAGACAGATGTGTTGACGTGATTGACAGACAGACAGATGTGTAGACGTGATTGACAGAAAGACAGATGTATTGACGTGATTGACAGAAAGACAGATATGTTGACGTGACTGACAGACAGACAGATGTGCTGACGTGACTGAAAAACAGACAAGATGTGTTGACGTGATTGACAGACAGACAGATGTGTTGACGTGACTGACAGACAGATGTGTTGACATAATTGACAGACAGACAGATGTGTTGATGTGACTGACAGACAGACAGATGTGTTGACATGATTGACAACAATACAGATGTGTTAACGTGATTGACAGACAAACAGATGTGTTGACGTGACTGACAGACAGATGTGTTGACATAATTGACAGAAAGACAGATATGTTGACGTGACTGACAGACAGACAGATGTGCTGACGTGACTGAAAAACAGACAAGATGTGTTGACGTGATTGACAGACAGACAGATGTGTTGACGTGACTGACAGACAGATGTGTTGACATAATTGACAGACAGACAGATGTGTTGATGTGACTGACAGACAGACAGATGTGTTGACATGATTGACAACAATACAGATGTGTTAACGTGATTGACAGACAAACAGATGTGTTGACGTGACTGACAGACAGATGTGTTGACATAATTGACAGACAGACAGATATGTTGACGTGACTGACAGACAGACAGATGTGTTGACGTGACTGACAGACAGACAGATGTGTTGACGTGACTGACAGACAGACAGATGTGTTGACGTGACTGACAGACAGACTGATGTGTTGACGTGACTGACAGACAGACAGATGTGTTAACGTGACTGACAGACAGACAGATGTGTTAACGTGACTGACAGACAGACTGATGTGTTGACGTGACTGACAGACAGACAGATGTGTTGACGTGACTGACAGACAGACAGATGTGTTAACGTGACTGACAGACAGACAGATGTGTTAACGTGACTGACAGACAGACTGATGTGTTGACGTGACTGACAGACAGACAGATGTGTTGACGTGACTGACAGACAGACAGATGTGTTAACGTGACTGACAGACAGACAGATGTGTTAACGTGACTGACAGACAGACAGATGTGTTAACGTGACTGACAGACAGACAGATGTGTTAACGTGACTGACAGACAGACTGATGTGTTGACGTGACTGACAGATAGACAGATGTCTGGGATTATTTAAATGGAGGAAAAAGGAAGGAAGGAGTGAATTATGGAAGAGTGACATAAATAAAGAGGTCCGTCTGTCTGTTGTGAGTTCTGATGGTGTGATGATACGGTAGTCAGAGAGTGAGTCAGAGAAGTGTCTGGACTTGAGCTATGTGTTATATGGGGTACCCCCCAGAGACATACACAAATACAGCTGAATTAATGCAGAAGTACCATACCATCTCATCATGACTCATGGGTTTATTGAGTGTGCTGGGCAGTAGGCACATAACTTGAACATAAACGTGGAACTATTACATTTATGAGCAATAACTTTAGTTTTAATAGCATTTGTGAATGAATGCTTGATAAATTCAATTAAAACACACTAAATAATAACGGTACATTTCCCGAAGTTAAACACCATTTTGCTTACATTTTATCTTCTCCAACCTACACAGAATGAAAAGCTTATGAATTTGGCTTTACGCCTTGCTATAGAATCACAGGTTCAGATCCCCATCCATCATCCATCTTTTGGGCAGATGCTGGCGAGAGCAGCCAACCTCATGTATAGAGATATTTTCAACCCGAGTGTACGTCCCGAATGCCACCCTATTCCCTATATAGTGCACTACTTTTGACCAGGGCTTCGGTCAAAAAGTAGTGCACTATTTAGTGGATAGGGTGGCATTTGGGACGCAACCTGAGGAATGATACCAAATGCAATCTCACACCCCCAGCCTTGATCGTAGCGCAGAAAGACGTCAAGCCCAGATGCTTTTAAAGTGGGCAAAGGAAACGCAATCTTTAAACAGTCATTTTTCCATCTTTGTCAATTTTTCAGGCGAACGTTCTGATTCCTCAGCTGGTTTTTCTAATTGAATGAAAATGGTTCTATTCATTTTTCTGGCCTTTGCAACAGATGAGAGAATCTCTCTACACTGTAATATAACCAATGAAAGTCTGATAAATTAACACAGGTTCATATTACTTTGATTCGTCTCCATTTAGATTCAACAAATGTATATTAACTGGTAGCATATCATGCCCAGAGAGAGTGGTATATTTTCACAGAAATGTCATTATGAAAGCTTATTGTTTTTGGCGGCATGGTGTTATACTGTGGGCCTGCTCTCCA
>NW_028165775.1:30000-32239 GCF_964263955.1 Coregonus lavaretus
TGTAGCCTAATGTCACAATCAGAAATATATTATCCCACTATGGGGCGCTAACACTGCAAGGAATGCTCTCCAAATAAACAACCAGTGGTCACAACCAACCAAGCATCACAACACACACACGTACAGGTGTGGAATAACTTATTGATTATTTAACTGATTGATTGATTTGCTTATTAAATTGCCTTGCACCCTTCCCTTGCAGATGCCCAGCCTTTAGGGCAGGGTTCTTCAATTCCGGTCCTGGAGGGCCGAAACACCTCTTGTTTTTCATCCTCTCCTTCTAATCAGGGGCTAATTCAGACCTGGGACACCAGGTGAGTGCAATTAACTACCAGGTAGAAATAAAAAACAGAAGTGTTTCGGCCCTCCAGGACCGGAATCGAAGAACCCTGCCTTAGGGTCTTAGATGAGAATAGATGACACTATATCAGGTCTATAATATAATAATATGCCATTTTCTTTGCTAATGCATATATATATATATATATATATATATATATATATATACATATGTCAAATGTATAAATAAGTAATACATTTATGTTTATAGACACAATTTGGCGTAATAAAAACACGAAAACAAAAATGCGCTTTCGGTCTTAATGTAAGGTTCATGTTAGGCATAAGGTTAGCAGTGTGGTTAAGGTTAGGGTTAGGCATAAGGTTAGCAGTGTGGTTAAGGTTAGGGTTAGGCATAAGGTTAGCAGTGTGGTTAAGGTTAGGGTTAAGGATAAAGTTATGTTTAAAATCACATATTAACAAGAAGAGAAATTGTAGAAATGTGCGGGGTTTAGGACGTTGTGGCTGTGGTAACTAATGACCACCAGCTGAAAGTTTCTTCACATCAGAATGTTGTGTGTTTTTTGGTTGCTGTGGGTGGAGCTAACAATGTGTGTTTTTTGGTTGCTATGGGTGGAGCGAACAATGTTTGTTTCTCATTCAGCCCTGCGGTGTATTTCTATCCACGCTTTACGTCTGGGACGGCAGCTTCCGCATTCCCGTGCCCTCCCAGATACTGATCAGGATTTAAACGGGCTGACGCAACGACTTTTAGTCTCAAAACCTGGTTACATCCGATTCAAAAATTACACAGACACACATTATATCACCTCGGATTTTGGACCTAATACAGGTAAATTAACCGATTACTTTATTATTTCTGGCTTGGTTATGAAACTTCCACTAACTCGATTAACATATATATATATTTTTTTTTACACATGTAAAAAATATTCTGATAAATTTTGTTTTTATCGGTTTCTTAATCGGTTTCATAATTTTATTATTTTACAACGAGGATATTTTACTAGTTTCAGCTTGCAACCGTGAGATTTACAGCACTTCTACTATTGTAACTTTTTCTCGTGGATTTTTATTTGATTTCATGTGCACAATAACTCTTTGTTGTTAGGTACATCGTTACAACTGACCTTTTATTCTCCATCAAACCGATACAAAGTAGCAAATGAATATCCCGTGCAGTTTCGAACACTACTGTAGAATAGATGGTAGAATGTGCGAAAATGCATTTTTCGCTGTTACATTAACGAGGCGGTGGAAGTGTTAATATTGTCCTCGCTGCCAAGTTAAACGTTATGTAAGTCTGTTATACACCAGACATTACTGTGGGCTATCAGCGGTAACCTATTTAGAACAGAAAGTCTAGAATAGACCGAAAGACATTCTTTCGTAGAATGGGGAGAAACTTTTTGCATGAGTTTTCTTGATGAGCTTATTTGTGTGGGAAAAATCTGCGAAATTGCATTCGCAGTTGTTTTACTTTGCTTTGTAGGCTACTGTAGCTGAGTAGAGGCACACAAGTTTACATGTTTCACACAGACAGGCTGATATTTATGTTTGACTTGAAGTTACAAGGGCTAATTTTGTAAACTCATTGCCATGTTCATGGCAATTCATTCGATTATGCTTATGCTATGTTTATGATGATGATGATGAATCATTATCAGCCTCATCATCCCTCCTCACCATCATCTGCATCATTTAGAAAGTTCATATTATATATATATATATATATATCTGAAGCATGTTTATCCTATTTTGAAACAGGGTATATATATGAGTTAAAATAACTATTATTCATATGTTTTTGCAGTGTCCAAAACACTGCTCCACCATTGGTAGAAGAGGATTGCAGTCCAACTTGTGAGTAAGTAGCCGATTCAAGCCTCATCATCTTTATCAAAATGACCTTATAAAAAGGCTGCAGACATTTCCAAGC
>NW_028165774.1:0-1000 GCF_964263955.1 Coregonus lavaretus
GCCCCATTAACTGACTGAGCTCACTTCTGGTGAGGCTGTGTGGCTAAAGGAAGGGAAGGTTCCACAGTGGTGCACAATCAAAGGTTTAGAGTCATCTGGTTATTTTCCTTTTGCATCTACCTGAAAAGGAAAAATATGCAATCGGATCTGGTTAATCAACTAGGCTTGATTTTTGGGTAGCCTACCAGTCTCAAAACATACCAATGCCTATATTTCACTCTCCTGGATGTTTTTTAATTATTTTTTTATGCCAACCTGAAATAATGAAATCCTTTCCATAATCAACTTATGAAATTACAGCCAGGTGAGGTGGCTTTTGTCTTGAAAATGAACAGTAAGAGGATGGTGCTCTCAATGACTGAATGAATGAAGTCTGAATTACTTTATTTGCAGAGCGAAAATGGGTAAAAATCTACTTCAAATATACTGTTTTCAGTTTGCCCAGAATGTTTGTCTGCAAAACACTGCATTGGCCAACCATACAGCAATCCTGGAGGATGTTCCTAAAGAAGCTCTCAAATGTGTGGTTCTGTGGACACTCTACTTTAGAAAATTAACTATTCTTATGAAGGCATACTCACACTGTGCTTAAGCAAATATCACACCAGCAGGCTGCAGGCAGGAAGGAATAGGGTTTTGCGTTTCTGACTAATGCTATTTTTGACACATCTCCCGCTACGTTGTTGAGCGATATCCTAGCAACCGGAGGCAGTGGGGCTTGTGACTGTTTCCAAGGAAACCGACTAACTGCTAACCTTGATAGCTAGCTGGTAGCTAGCTCGTGGTCCTCGAACAAAATAGAAGACAACTTCAAATAGCTGGTAAGTTTTCATGTATAGAATATACATGTTTACTGTACACTTAGCTAAAACATTTGCAAATGGTTCGTTTGTGTGTATGAAAGCTTCAATACTGTTCAAAAGTTTGGGATGTGATGGAATGTTAGCAACGGGGGGTCAGCTGGCTAACTAACGTTAGTCAATAACCGTCTGTAAACATA
>NW_028165773.1:0-70000 GCF_964263955.1 Coregonus lavaretus
ATACTAACTAACCCAGGGAACACAGCTAAACAGACAGGTCTGATCCATCTGCAGATACTAACTAACCCAGGGAACACAGCTAAACAGACAAGTCTGATCCATCTGCAGATACTAACTAACCCAGGGAACACAGCTAAACAGACAGGTCTGATCCATCCCCAGATACTAACTAACCCAGGGAACACAGCTAAACAGGCAGGTCTGATCCATCCCCAGATACTAACTAACCCAGGGAACACAGCTAAACAGACAGGTCTGATCCATCTGCAGATACTAACTAACCCAGGGAACACAGCTAAACAGACAGGTCTGATCCATCTGCAGATACTAACTAACCCAGGGAACACAGCTAAACAGACAGGTCTGATCCATCTGCAGATACTAACTAACCCAGGGAACACAGCTAAACAGACAGGTCTGATCCATCTGCAGATACTAACTAACCCAGGGAACACAGCTAAACAGACAGGTCTGATCCATCCCCAGATACTAACTAACCCAGGGAACACAGCTAAACAGACAGGTCTGATCCATCCGCAGATACTAACTAACCCAGGGAACACAGCTAAACAGACAGGTCTGATCCATCTGCAGATACTAACTAACCCAGGGAACACAGCTAAACAGACAGGTCTGATCCATCCCCAGATACTAACTAACCCAGGGAACACAGCTAAACAGACAGGTCTGATCCATCCGCAGATACTAACTAACCCAGGGAACACAGCTAAACAGACAGGTCTGATCCATCCCCAGATACTAACTAACCCAGGGAACACAGCTAAACAGACAGGTCTGATCCATCCCCAGATACTAACTAACCCAGGGAACACAGCTAAACAGACTGATCCATCTGCAGATACTAACTAACCCAGGGAACACAGCTAAACAGACTGATCCATCTGCAGATACTAACTAACCCAGGGAACACAGCTAAACAGACAGGTCTGATCCATCCCCAGATACTAACTAACCCAGGGAACACAGCTAAACAGACTGATCCATCTGCAGATACTAACTAACCCAGGGAACACAGCTAAACAGACAGGTCTGATCCATCCGCAGATACTAACTAACCCAGGGAACACAGCTAAACAGACAGGTCTGATCCATCTGCAGATACTAACTAACCCAGGGAACACAGCTAAACAGACTGATCCATCCGCAGATACTAACTAACCCAGGGAACACAGCTAAACAGACAGGTCTGATCCATCTGCAGATACTAACTAACCCAGGGAACACAGCTAAACAGACTGATCCATCCCCAGATACTAACTAACCCAGGGAACACAGCTAAACAGACAGGTCTGATCCATCTGCAGATACTAACTAACCCAGGGAACACAGCTAAACAGACAGGTCTGATCCATCTGCAGATACTAACTAACCCAGGGAACACAGCTAAACAGACAGGTCTGATCCATCTGCAGATACTAACTAACCCAGGGAACACAGCTAAACAGACTGATCCATCTGCAGATACTAACTAACCCAGGGAACACAGCTAAACAGACAGGTCTGATCCATCTGCAGATACTAACTAACCCAGGGAACACAGCTAAACAGACAGGTCTGATCCATCTGCAGATACTAACTAACCCAGGGAACACAGCTAAACAGACAGGTCTGATCCATCCGCAGATACTAACTAACCCAGGGAACACAGCTAAACAGACAGGTCTGATCCATCCGCAGATACTAACTAACCCAGGGAACACAGCTAAACAGACAGGTCTGATCCATCTGCAGATACTAACTAACCCAGGGAACACAGCTAAACAGACTGATCCATCCGCAGATACTAACTAACCCAGGGAACACAGCTAAACAGACAGGTCTGATCCATCTGCAGATACTAACTAACCCAGGGAACACAGCTAAACAGACTGATCCATCCGCAGATACTAACTAACCCAGGGAACACAGCTAAACAGACAGGTCTGATCCATCTGCAGATACTAACTAACCCAGGGAACACAGCTAAACAGACAGGTCTGATCCATCTGCAGATACTAACTAACCCAGGGAACACAGCTAAACAGACAGGTCTGATCCATCCGCAGATACTAACTAACCCAGGGAACACAGCTAAACAGACAGGTCTGATCCATCTGCAGATACTAACTAACCAAGGGAACACAGCTAAACAGACTGATCCATCTGCAGATACTAACTAACCCAGGGAACACAGCTAAACAGACAGGTCTGATCCATCCGCAGATACTAACTAACCCAGGGAACACAGCTAAACAGACTGATCCATCTGCAGATACTAACTAACCCAGGGAACACAGCTAAACAGACAGGTCTGATCCATCTGCAGATACTAACTAACCCAGGGAACACAGCTAAACAGACTGATCCATCTGCAGATACTAACTAACCCAGGGAACACAGCTAAACAGACAGGTCTGATCCATCCGCAGATACTAACTAACCCAGGGAACACAGCTAAACAGACAGGTCTGATCCATCTGCAGATACTAACTAACCCAGGGAACACAGCTAAACAGACAGGTCTGATCCATCTGCAGATACTAACTAACCCAGGGAACACAGCTAAACAGACAGGTCTGATCCATCCCCAGATACTAACTAACCCAGGGAACACAGCTAAACAGACTGATCCATCCGCAGATACTAACTAACCCAGGGAACACAGCTAAACAGACTGATCCATCTGCAGATACTAACTAACCCAGGGAACACAGCTAAACAGACTGATCCATCTGCAGATACTAACTAACCCAGGGAACACAGCTAAACAGACAGGTCTGATCCATCCCCAGATACTAACTAACCCAGGGAACACAGCTAAACAGACAGGTCTGATCCATCCGCAGATACTAACTAACCCAGGGAACACAGCTAAACAGACAGGTCTGATCCATCCCCAGATACTAACTAACCCAGGGAACACAGCTAAACAGACAGGTCTGATCCATCTGCAGATACTAACTAACCCAGGGAACACAGCTAAACAGACAGGTCTGATCCATCCGCAGATACTAACTAACCCAGGGAACACAGCTAAACAGACAGGTCTGATCCATCTGCAGATACTAACTAACCCAGGGAACACAGCTAAACAGACAGGTCTGATCCATCTGCAGATACTAACTAACCCAGGGAACACAGCTAAACAGACAGGTCTGATCCATCCCCAGATACTAACTAACCCAGGGAACACAGCTAAACAGGCAGGTCTGATCCATCCCCAGATACTAACTAACCCAGGGAACACAGCTAAACAGACAGGTCTGATCCATCTGCAGATACTAACTAACCCAGGGAACACAGCTAAACAGACAGGTCTGATCCATCTGCAGATACTAACTAACCCAGGGAACACAGCTAAACAGACAGGTCTGATCCATCTGCAGATACTAACTAACCCAGGGAACACAGCTAAACAGACAGGTCTGATCCATCTGCAGATACTAACTAACCCAGGGAACACAGCTAAACAGACAGGTCTGATCCATCCCCAGATACTAACTAACCCAGGGAACACAGCTAAACAGACAGGTCTGATCCATCCGCAGATACTAACTAACCCAGGGAACACAGCTAAACAGACAGGTCTGATCCATCTGCAGATACTAACTAACCCAGGGAACACAGCTAAACAGACAGGTCTGATCCATCCCCAGATACTAACTAACCCAGGGAACACAGCTAAACAGACAGGTCTGATCCATCCGCAGATACTAACTAACCCAGGGAACACAGCTAAACAGACAGGTCTGATCCATCCCCAGATACTAACTAACCCAGGGAACACAGCTAAACAGACAGGTCTGATCCATCCCCAGATACTAACTAACCCAGGGAACACAGCTAAACAGACTGATCCATCTGCAGATACTAACTAACCCAGGGAACACAGCTAAACAGACTGATCCATCTGCAGATACTAACTAACCCAGGGAACACAGCTAAACAGACAGGTCTGATCCATCCCCAGATACTAACTAACCCAGGGAACACAGCTAAACAGACTGATCCATCTGCAGATACTAACTAACCCAGGGAACACAGCTAAACAGACAGGTCTGATCCATCCGCAGATACTAACTAACCCAGGGAACACAGCTAAACAGACAGGTCTGATCCATCTGCAGATACTAACTAACCCAGGGAACACAGCTAAACAGACTGATCCATCCGCAGATACTAACTAACCCAGGGAACACAGCTAAACAGACAGGTCTGATCCATCTGCAGATACTAACTAACCCAGGGAACACAGCTAAACAGACAGGTCTGATCCATCCCCAGATACTAACTAACCCAGGGAACACAGCTAAACAGACAGGTCTGATCCATCTGCAGATACTAACTAACCCAGGGAACACAGCTAAACAGACAGGTCTGATCCATCTGCAGATACTAACTAACCCAGGGAACACAGCTAAACAGACAGGTCTGATCCATCTGCAGATACTAACTAACCCAGGGAACACAGCTAAACAGACTGATCCATCTGCAGATACTAACTAACCCAGGGAACACAGCTAAACAGACAGGTCTGATCCATCTGCAGATACTAACTAACCCAGGGAACACAGCTAAACAGACAGGTCTGATCCATCTGCAGATACTAACTAACCCAGGGAACACAGCTAAACAGACAGGTCTGATCCATCCCCAGATACTAACTAACCCAGGGAACATGTTGTAGAAACATTTGACTAAGAGATAATCAACTCAAAAAAATATCTCTAAAGACACAGGAGCCTGTGAATTCAAGAATTAGACCTTTTATTGCATAACAAAAAGCCTGAGTTTTTTCTCCATGGAGCAACTGACTCCCTCTGGCCAAGATGTCTCTTATATAGACACATATAGAAAAAAAACATGCATACAGTCCCAACTTTTTTTTAGTTCTGCACTCTGCACCACCCCTCTTTTTTCAACGTCCAGCTGTTACACATTATCCACTCCAAAATGTCATGAATGCCCTTTTCCATATGCAGCCTCTCATTCTATCATTCTATTGGCTACATGACTTGGGCCCCTTCTTAAAACACTAATGTACTGCACACTGTTTAAGAGCCTCTGTGAAATAACACATGTATTCATTTAAAACATAGCATACACTTAATGTCTATATTTCTTATTTAAGCATGTTTCTGAATTATACAATATCAACCATGTTTATTACATTTTACCTTTGGCATCTCCCTACATGTGCCATAATGATACATAAAATAATCCTACATATCCCCCCTATGGGACATTCCAATATTGTCCCAAATAATACAAAGATTAATTGCAAAATATATGTAAGCATATGCATTTACTTATTCTTAGCCTTGCCATATTTGGTTTCACTTCACACGCATATATTTAAACCAATATATCTTCCTCCTCACTTGACCCATCCTGATGAGGACCCATAGCCCAGTCAGGTATTGGATACAAGTCTGGAAGGTTTTCCTCTAAATTAACCTCCACATTTTCCTGTTGGCCTTTGTAACCATGACAGGCCCATCCACCCCCAGGAACAACACCATACAGACATTCAGGATTCCCAAATGGACAGTCCATTGGTCCTCCTTTAACATTACAAGATTTCCCATATTTATTAACATACTGTCCTGGAGCTCCCTGAACTGGGTGTATTTCTTTGGCTGAAATAGTAACATTTGTCTGTACAGTCATTTGTTTTACTGTGGTTTGAATCAAAAGTGATTTTAACAAAGGTAGTATACAACAAAACACTACTCCCATTACTACAAGTGATATTCCTATCATTATTGCCATTTTTGTAAACATTGAACCCCATTTTCCCAAAGTTAATTCCATCCAGTCCCAAACATGAACATCATACCCAGCATTATCCTTAACCTCTTTTCGTAGTCCCTTGAGTTTAGTCATTGCTTCCGTGAAAGAACCATCCGGGGCAGTATTATTGGGAATAAAAGTACAACATTCATCTCCAAACATAACACAAACTCCACCTTTCTCCGCTAATAGCCAGTTTAGAGCCTGCCTATTCTGCCATGCCATTCTACTGGTAGCCTGTACTTGCTCTCCTAAAGCTGATAATGCAGAGTCTGTGTAATTAATAAACCTTTGTTGATTATAATAAATATAATTGATCCATTCTAGGTTTTTGTTGGTTGTAATCCAGACAAATATTGATTCAAATCCTGCTTTAATTTCATCTCTTGCCTTGTATTCATTTGGAATTCCTCTGGGTTGACCTATTGCATCCAAATATACACTGGGGTCATGTTCATATGATCTTTTTACCCTTTTATTATTATTCTGTGCGTCCCTATTTGTTGTTTGGTCTACCTTCCACTCTGATATAACCACCTCCTGAAGCATTTGTACTCTAGCACATACTCCCTTCCATCCTTTAAGCAAAGTAGCTCTAATACTTTGTCTTCCACATACCCAAAAGAAATCTGCCACTGCCACCGATTGATCCTCATAAGGAGAAATCAATGGCATTGCCAGTGTCTGCTTCTCACATTCCCCAGAGTCACCCGGCCCTCCATTTGTAGCTATTACCCCAGTACTTGATCCTGCTGCCTGATAAATTGCTCTGTGAGGGGTATCTGCATTCCAGGACGTATCATTATTTAGGTGCCATGTGGTCTCACACTTTCCCTTAAATTTTCCCAAATCGTGCTCCCCATCTGTTTTATTGTAGCATTCATAATTTAGATTATAGTCTATACGGTATTTTTCCGGTGCTTCCATTTTTCTGGGCTCTATTCTGATATCTAATTTTTTACACCACTCTCCCCATCCTGTTTGATTATAGAATCTGTAATGATAGGGATTTCCCAAAAATGATAAACATTCTGCAGGACAGTAGGGCCTTTCTCCTCTTTTAAGATGACAGTAGCTTCGTTGGAAGTTAGCACAGTCCTTGTAACTGTGTGGACTTGGTATTACTATCAATTCTTTTAATGGAGAAGGAGCACATACTAAACAATCAGTTTTTCTATTAATTATTTTAGCTGAATATTGTGCCCATTTGTACCAATCATTCTGCATTGCTCCCTCCCATAGCCTTTCTATTTTTTGTGATGCTATTATTACTTTCGGTATTACTGTTGGGGCTGAGGTAGATTGTCTATTTTCCTGACTCCCCCAGTTTGTTAAAGAATCCCATACATTTTGAAAAAATCCATTTGTTTCTATTTTTTCTAATCCTGTCTTTGTTAGTTCAACTGCTATAGTACTTAGTGGTCCTTGGGTAGTGGTCATAGTTACCTTAACTATTTCAGGTTCTTCCTCCTGTCTAAATTGGTGTTTGGAAATAGGATCAATGTCCATTGTTGTTATACTATTTCCTTCTAACCCTTTAACACTATCTATTTCCAATATGTACTTTGCATTATTATCTTGAGTCAATTCCTTAAAGGTAATTTCCCAACTAATGTCTCCTTTGTTAACTTCTATTTGGCAGCCATATTCATCCCAGATTGCTTCTCCTCTTGTATGATGTTTAGCCCACCCACAAAGTGATTTCTCCGGCAGAGGTTTTATCCTACGTATTGAAAAGGATCTTTGAGTTTCTTCAACTGTCAGTACTTGCGCTGGAATAGAAATACTAGTTCGAGCTATCCCCAATGGTACATGTTTTTTTATTCTATTCTTCAATCTAACTTTAGGGGCCAATTTCTTAAGTACTGATGGAATCATGAGATGTCTAGCTTGTTTTATATCCATTATTTTTCCATGTCTATTTGCTTTTGGCTCAACTTCTACACAATTATTTTTTTTACATTTTATTCTAAACATTACATATCCCTCAATCTGACACTTCCCCAATCTAGGCCATCCTGTATACGACACTTGTTCTTTGTTTACAACAGCAATTCTTCCTGGCTCAGTAAGACTATCTCTAGAATATTGTATAGTAGTAGGCAGACCCACCACCATCTCTCCTAGGTTAACTGCTATTACCGTTAGAGCAATTCCACAGTTCTTAAATTGTCGGAGTTCATGTGAGGGCAGAGAAGTCAATTGTGGGAAAGTCTCTTTCCTTAACAGCAGAGGAGTCTCTTCCCTCAATGGTAGAAAGATCACTTCTTCCTCCTTCTCCTGTTGTCCCTCCACTCCCTGTGTGTCTGCTTGTGTTTGGGGGATCCGCCTGGCCTTGCTGCTATTCCAGTTTCAACTGTTCTGCCTGCGGCTACGAAACCCCTACCTGTCCCAGACCTGCTGTTTTCAACTCTAAATGATCGGCTATGAAAAGCCAACTGAGAGACCTGAGCCCTAGGACCATACGTCGGGACTACCGGCCGTGGTGACTCCTTGCTATCCCCAGTCCGCCTGGCCTTGCTGCTATTCCAGTTTAAACTGTTCTGCCTGCGGTTATGGAACCCCTACCTGTCCCAGACCTGCTGTTTTAAACTCTAATGATCGGCTATGAAAAGCCAACTGAGATTTATTCCTGATTATTATTTGACCATGCTTGTCACTTATGAACATTTTTGAACATCTTGGCATGGTTCTGTTATAATCTCCACCCGGCACAGCCAGAAGAGGACTGGCCACCCCTCATAGCCTGGTTCCTCTCTAGGTTTCTTCCTAGGTTTTGCCTTTCTAGGGAGTTTTTCCTAGCCACCGTGCTTCTACACCTGCATTACTAGCTGTTTGGGGTTTTAGGCTGGGTTTCTGTACAGCACTTCGAGATATTAGCTGATGTAAGAAGGGCTATATAAAATAAAATTGATTGATTGATTGATTGATCTGCCATGGCAGGCATCCCATCAGAAGTATTCCCCAAATCATCAGGCCCCACCTCCCGACTCTCCGGATTTTCAGGTGGAAGTGCCTGTTGTCCTTCAACGTTGGCACTTGGACTCGTGCATGCTTCTTCTTCTTGGACTCCATCTGGTGCCTCGACATCCTCCTCTTCCCCATGGCTCGCCGATGGCAGACTGGTTCTCCTTGGGACCCTGGTGCAGTGGTTTAGATGGTACCACGTCGTACTTCCTTCCACCTGTACTGCTGTGGGCGTCGCTCGGATCACCGTATATGGTCCTTCTCTCCTGGGCTCGTTCCACTTCCTACGAAACACTCGGATGTAGACTTGATCTCCTGGAATCACCGGTCCTGGCTCCTCTGGTCCAGGCTCCGGTTCTCGCCCTTTTTCCTGGAGATAGATCACTTTATGTATAGCAGTTAGTTGTCTTACATATGCTTTAAGTTCCATCTCTAATTGCTCCAATGAGGGTCCTTTGTAGGGCCCTCTTAGACCTGGCACTGGCATGGGTCGACCCGTAAGCATTTCATGCGGGGTTAGATGCGTATTTCTGTTAGTTTGCATGCGATAACTCATCAATGCTAGTGGTAGTGCATCCACCCAATTGAGTTTTGCACTAGCACAGATTTTATTCAGTTTAGCCTTGAGGGTGCCATTAATTCTCTCAACCATCCCCTGAGATTGCGGATGATACACACACCCTAATCTTTGCTTAATCCTTAGCTGCTGTAATACTTGCTTCACTGTTTTCTGAATAAACGCTGATCCATTGTCCGAACTGATTTCCGTTGGTATTCCGAATCTGGGTATTACTTCTCTGGTTAGAAATTTGATTACTGTTCCTGATCCTAGATCTGCTGAGGGTACCGCTTCTACCCATCTACTGAATCTATCTATGATCACTAGCATGTACCTTTTGCCATTCACCTTTTTTATCATATCTACATAGTCCATGACTAAATGTCGAAATGGCCCTTCAGGAACCGGTATGTGCCCTATAGGTGTTGTTATCCCTTTCCTTACATTGTTTTGTGCACACACCTCACATCTTGCTAATGCCTCATCTATTGTTGCCTGTAGGTATGGAGACCAGTATCCTTGTTTTTTTATTTTCCTTACTATTTCCCCCCTTGCGCAATGGTCAAAACCATGCGCATCAGTTATCAGTAAGTTGAGCAACACAATGGGTGCTACTATGGTACCTTCATGTGACCTCCATAATCCCTTCACATCTTTGGTGGCCCCTCTTTTGTGCCACATAGTCTGTTCATAAGGTCCTGCTCTTTCCTGCATCCTTATTATATCGTCTGGCTGTGGCATGGATTCAATAATGACCATTGGTGCTGTTAACACTGGGACGGTGCATCTAGATGCCTTTCTTGCAGCTTCATCAGCTGCATTGTTTCCTTTAGTTATAAATCCTTTTCCTTTTCTATGCGCCTGACATTTCACTATCGCCAATTTAGTGGGATACATTAACGCCATCATTAATTCCACAATCTGCTCGTGGTGTTGTATGGGTGTACCATCGCTTTTCTTGAACCCTCGCTGCTTCCAGACTGCCCCAAATAGATGACACACCCCATGTGCATATGCTGAATCAGTATAGATATTAACAGTTTTTCGTTTCCCTAGGATGCAAGCTGCAGTGAGTGCTTTTAGTTCAGCCAACTGGGCTGAGCATGGCTGTGGACAGCACTCTGCTATCACCTCTTTGAAACTTTCTCCTTGTTTTTGCACTACTGCATAGCCTGCGTGATTACCCACATGATCCTTATAACAGGATCCATCAACAAAATACTCTTCTATGCACTCTTCCCCTAGGCTGGACAACGGGGTTGACTCTAAGTCTGGCCTTAGTCGAGTAAATGTCAATGAATCTGCCACACAGTCATGTGCTTGCCCCTCAAACTCTAAGGGGATTCTTTCAGCTGGGTTTACTGTACTGCATCGTTTAATGGAAACATCTGGATAGGTCAATAGAGTCAAGTATTCCAAAGTTCTAGCATTGGTAAGGACAAACTTCCCTTGTTCTATTAGTTCCACTATTTTATGGTGTGTATATATTATTACCGGGTATCCCATAGTAATTGTGGACGCTTTGTCATATGCATATTGTAATGCAGCTAGACCTTGATAACAGGGTGGATATCCCTGGGCAACAGAATCTAGTTTAGAACTATAATACGCAATAGGTTGTTTTCGTCTTCCACTGCATGTCTCTTGCATAAGTACCGCTGTTGCATACCTATCACATCTATTTGCCACATACAACAAGAATGGTTTTGTGTAATCTGGGGCTGCTAGAGCCGGAGCTGACTGTATTTCCTTCTTTATTGTTTCGAACGCAGTCAATGCGTCAATGTTCCATTCCAGGCTTGCTCTAAGGTCTAGTTGTCCTGCTTCTTTCATGATTTCTCGTAGAGGAGCAGTTTTAACTGCATACTCCTCTATCCAGTCTGAGCTGAATCCAGTCATCCCTAAGAACGTCATCATCTGAGCAACTGTTTGAGGTAGTGGTGCCTTGCTGATTCCTTCCAATTGTCCTGGTGCTATTGCCTTTGTTCCATGTGCAATTGTTCTTCCTAGATATTCAACTTGGGATTGGCAATACTGAAGTTTCTTTTTTGACACCTTGTGTCCTCCTTCTGCCAGTCGCTTTAAAACCTTTATAGAATCAGCATGGCATTGTTCTAAGGAGGTAGCGCAGATCAACAGGTCATCCACGTACTGGATCAATGTTCCTTCAAGTATTAGATCTTCTAGATCTACTCTTAACACCCGATTGAACAAATGAGGAGAATGCTTAAATCCCTGTGGAGTTCGAGTATACGTAAATTGTCTACCTTTGTAGGTAAATGCAAACAAGTGTCTGCATTCTTCCGCCAGGGGCACACTAAAAAATGCTCCACATAAGTCAATCACTGTAAAGTACTTTGCTTCTGGGGGAACATTGGTGAGTAGCGTATGAGGGTTTGGAACATCAGCAGGCCAATCTTGTACTATTTCATTTATGGCCCTTAAATCATGTACCAGCCTCCACGTTTTCCCATCTGCTTTAAGGACCGGCAACAAGGGTGTATTACAACAACTTTGTGTTTCTATTAGTACTCCTGCTTTTATCAGTCCTTCAATTGTGCCACTGATGCCCTCTTCTGCTTCAGGTTTGATATGGTATTGAGCCCTCCAAGTGGGCTTAACATGTGGCTTTGTTTTGACAAACACAGGACTTGCCGATTTTACCAATCCAACATCTGTATCATGTTGTGACCATACCTCCTGAGGTATGTTTTTCTCCATTTCCTGTTTTCGCTTGTCCTCCAATTCTGTCACCACCCCTAGCTGTGTTAGCTGTTGGGATGTAACTTCCACTGCCCTGGGGTCCCCAGTCATTATTGTAGTATGGTGTATCTTGATTAAGGCTTTATCTTCCGAGTGATAAATCAGTGGATTTTCTGTTTTGTTCCATTGAATTGTTTTTGCTCGCATCATCATGGTGCCCAAATCCTTAGCCTCCATTCCCTTGTTCACCAGCAAGGTAATGTGTGGGACAGCTTTAGAAACATTATACCATTTTGCCACAAAGTCTGAGCCATCCATGTCCGTCACCTCCATTGCTGCTCCTTGATTTCCTATAATTATGTACTGAGACATTATAGGTACTGATTTCCCATTTGTATTTAACAACCACAGTTGCTCTAAAAGATCATCACGATAGGGATCATATTGCATGGTGCAGTGAAATTCTGACTTTCCTCTTTCCGCTTCTGGTATCTGAGCCTGAATAAACCTACCCCATTTCTTTACTACTCTATCTACTTCTGTCTCAATATCCCCTAACCAATAGACATTGGCTGTATCCTGTTTCATTACCATTTGTAAGTTCAACCCTGCCCTTTCTATAATTACTCCTTCAGAGGAACATCGAATTTGTATACCCATTTTGCATAGGGCATCTCTTCCCAATAGATTGACAGGGGTGTGTTCTGATACAAGTATAGGGAGGGTTGCGGATTTGTCATCCGCTGTCAGGCGAACTGGAGCTGTCATTGGAATTAACTGCGTTTGTCCCGAGAATCCTATAGTTTTGGCATATTTGCCAGACATGGGGAGGTGAGAGGCATAATTTGGACTTACACAAGTGTAAGTGGCTCCAGTATCGACCATCATTGGTGTGCCTCTGTTCTCTATTTGAACCTGCAGCATAGGTTCTTGATCAGCTTGTGTAGTTAGTACTGTAAACTGACCCTCCCCGGTAGGATTCTCTGGGCACCCCTAGTACCCCTGATTAGGCCCAGCCCATGGATTCACAGGACCTTGGATTTGTTGCTGATTTTGTTGCCAGCCGTCAGGTTGCTTCCAATTATTTTGGTTTTTGTTCCCCTGTTGTTGCCAGGGTTTTGTGGGGCAGTTTCGTCTGATATGCCCTTGCTGCTGGCATCCCCAGCAAATTCCAGGTTGCCCTTGTGGGCCCTGATTTCCTCCTTTTTGATTATTTTGCTGAAATTTTTGTTGTTTATTGTTATTATTCCATTGCCGGGGTTGTTGTGCATACACATTCACTACTGGTACTGTGGGTTGTACTTGGGCCTGTGGCGCGGGAGGCAGATATGGCCCTCCTGGAGTAACTGCAGCCATCATTCCTGTTTCATTCGCAGGTGCTGCTACTGGGGCCTGGATTTTCTTCTTCCCTCTGTTTGTCAGTTCTTCCAATTGGAGTTGAGTCAGTTTCCTCTGAATGTCTCTCCCCTGCTCCATAAGTCTCTGTTCATCCTTTCTGTGTTTTTCTACTGCATGTATCACATGGTCACAGAATTCTTTGTGTGTCTTTGAGGTTAGTCCCACCACATCCTCCAGCCTGCTTCTTACAGATTGGGGCATTGCCTCTATTATGGAGTTTCGGAATAGAGTTGTCATCAGTGGGTCCCCTTCTGGATCTCGTTCCGTTTCCAGTCTCCATCGTTTCATCTGTTCATGTAGATAGGCAGCTGGATTCTCAGTTTCTCCCAGTGTCCCCCCTTTCAGTGACTTGGGGTCAATTCTCGCCGGGTATTCCAGTCTTAGTGCTTGCCAGACTTCGGGGCGGTGTGAATCAAAGTCCATCCCATCTCCTTGTGGGTCACTCACTTCTCTACTCAGGTCACTGTTCCCCAGTATATCCTCCATCTTTGCCTTTCCAACCACCCTCGCCAACAGTGCCTTCAGATCCCCCACAGCCAGCAGTTTCCCCATGGTCTGTTCCTCAAAAATCCTAATCCATTTTCCCGCCCCATTATGCAAATCTGGCAGACGGGCAACCAATCCTTCCAGGTCCTGTGATCCCCACGGAGCATAGTGAGCCTGGCTACCTTTTATCAGAATTGGATATTGTCCCTTATATTTTTCAGGCCTTCTCAATGTTCTCCTATTGCGCAATCTTTCTTCTCTTACGCCTTGATTGCAATCTCCCCACATGTCAGCTGCTGCTCCCTCCTCCTCTAGCTCTCTGCCTGTATGCTGTCTTACCTCACTTTGCTCCCTTTTTTTTTTTTCTTTTTCTCTCAACAATCGTCTCATCCTGTCCATTTCTCTCTCTATTTGTTCGTTTGTTGCTTCAATTTCTGCCATTTCTTCATCTGAGAGTTCTCCATCATCTCTCTTCGTCATTTTCATTCTTCCCAATGCTTCCCTCAGTTCTCCATAGCAGTCCAATCTATTTGGCTTGATTTCTGCCCTTCGCTTGATTCCTTCTGTTTCCTTTGAGTCTTTTTCCATCCTTTGGGAGGATGCAAACAAAGGTCTTTCTTCTTCCATTTCTATTTCTCCTTTTATCGATACTACTCCGGACACCTGGGGATATTGTCCACCAACATATGGTGGGGGTCCCAGAGACCAATCTGCTTTCTTTTTGTTTGTTTTCTCATCATCTTTTTTCAACATGTTTCTGGCTTCTCGCATGTTCCTTAGCAATCCTTCTCCTTCCAGTTTGAACATGTTGAGTACTTCTTTTTCTCTTTCTTTTTTGACGCTTCTCTTCTTTCCTGTGTCTTTTGTTTTATGGTTCTTTATCAGTGTTTCCATTTCCTCACACACCGAGACATCAAATGTTCCTCCTTCTGGCCACTTAGTGCCCATTTTCCTGGTGCGTTTCTCCCATTTTTCAGATGTTTTCGCTATTTCTTCCTTGCCCAAGGGATACCTGGCACTCAGTATCTCTACCGCCGTTCTATTCATATTTATGGCCTATATTTTTTAACTTCCTTTTTAATCTATTTTAGTATTCCTCCTATTTATTTATTCTTATATTAGTATTGTTTTTATTGTTAGACTATTTGTGCTTCTTTGATTATTGTTTGGTTAGAACTTATTTATTATTCATGGGCATTTGACAGTCTCCTTATATCATAATAATATTTCCTGATGTCCACTTTTGTGTGGACACCTCATAAATCTTTCTCTTCCTAGTGTTTTTTCCTTAGCTTTAAATCACTCAGCTATATTCTTAATGTAATAATAAAATGACTTAACCTGATGTCCACTTTTCCTTTGTGTGGACAACTCATAAATCCTTCCCTTCCTAGTGTTCTTCCTTAGCTTTAAATCACTCAGCTATATTCTTTATGCAATAATAAAATGACATAACCTGATGTCCACTTTTCCTTTGTGTGGACACCTCATAAATCTTTCTCTTCCTAGTGTTTTTCCTTAGCTTTAAATCACTCAGCTATATTCTTTATGCAATAATAAAATGACCTAACCTGATGTCCACTTTTCCTTTGTGTGGACACCTCATAAATCTTTCTCTTCCTAGTGTTTTTCCTTAGCTTTAAATCACTCAGCTATATTCTTAATGTAATAATAAAATGACTTAACCTGATGTCCACTTTTCCTTTGTGTGGACAACTCATAAATCCTTCCCTTCCTAGTGTTCTTCCTTAGCTTTAAATCACTCAGCTATATTCTTTATGCAATAATAAAATGACATAACCTGATGTCCACTTTTCCTTTGTGTGGACACCTCATAAATCTTTCTCTTCCTAGTGTTTTTCCTTAGCTTTAAATCACTCAGCTATATTCTTTATGCAATAATAAAATGACCTAACCTGATGTCCACTTTTCCTTTGTGTGGACACCTCATAAATCTTTCTCTTCCTAGTGTTTTTCCTTAGCTTTAAATCACTCAGCTATATTCTTTATGCAATAATAAAACGACTTAACCTGATGTCCACTTTTCCTTTGTGTGGACACCTCATAAATCTTTCTCTTCCTAGTACAGAGATTTTCACACTCGCTTTCACTCTCACCCTCTCACTCTTTCACTCTCGGTGTGAGACCGGGTGCGTCCTTCCTACCAGGCCACACTCAAGTAGCGGTCCAGGAAAGGTGCGCAAACCTTTCTCCACCCAACACAGAGATTTTCACACTCGCTCAAACACAGCTTCTCTCCTCAACACAGAAAATGAGCTGTTATCTGCAGGATTTTCTTATTATTCTCATTCATATAGATGAGCAGCCACCTGTGCCAAAATGAATCAGACAGTTGAATGACTCACAGCCACCAAAGTAAACCACTCACTCACATAAGATGAGCAGACCTAGTCTTGGTTAACACTTTATCAAAAAGTTTAAGCCCCTGTGACTATTTAACCTGTTCACCTACTCAGGATGACCTAACTTTTTTTTCCTGATAGACCCTACATAATATTGACATCATCACAACACAGGATGATTCACTACTTACCCGTACAGACCTCTAACAAAGAATTTATCATCAGAGCGGTATCCGTAAGTAATCTTGTCTGTTCAGGCCAATGGAATGCTAATCATAGCCCCAAAGCGGTATCCACAAGATTTCTATTTATAGCCCCCTAAGTATTACATACCTGGACTTCACTACTACGCTTTTCTAAGCGACCTGTCAATTCTGCCCTAATTTTTCTGTTACACTTCCTCAACACAGAAAAAGAAGCGGTATTACCCAGGATTTCTGCCTACCTATGCAGTCCTCAAGACGATTAACGTCTAAAGCGGTATCTGCAGGACTTAATCTGTTATTGTCTGATCGCTCAACCAGCCGTACAACCACCCGTGTCGAAATGCCCCAGACAGAGCGATCAGCAAAATGAATCAAATGAATCGACCGAATCGAACAGACGCATCAGATGAGCAACCGAGTGACCCCGACGATTGAACGCACGAGCTGGGCAGTCGAATCAAACAGATCAATCAGACTGTCCAACTCAGCAACCCGAATGAGACAGATTAATCATCCAACCTGACCACAATCTATCAAATCTCAATGGATTAAACAGAATTTGTAGCAGGATGAACAATTGAATCAGATGTTTTGAAAAGAAAACGGTTCAGACGAACAACCGAGTGTCATTGACAAGTATAGGACGCGTCAAACCGTCGGTTTAGTCAAACAGATGCATTCATACCGACCAAATGATCAACTCAACCCAGACAGATAACCCACCCCACTCAACCACAATGACTGACCCACCCCAACCCAGGCAAACCTATTTATACTATTTTCTACTTATTGCAACCCTCGAGGCTTTTTTATAATTTAGCATGTATTTTAAATTCAAAGGCTCCCAGTGTCTAATTTTCTGGTTCTTATATTTAGAGAGACCTACTAGGTTTTTCTGCAGATGTTGCCGAGCCCCAGATCGAACCACACAAACGTTTATACTATATGAGTAAGAACTTGGCTTACCTCTTAAAAGCGGCCGCTTTTGTTTGTATGGTCCGTCCAAGCCGTTTCACAACCGCAGATGTACACCGTCTCTGATCCCTATTTTTAAACTTCTGGACAAGCTCGCCAATTATGTTGTAGAAACATTTGACTAAGAGATAATCAACTCAAAAAAATATCTCTAAAGACACAGGAGCCTGTGAATTCAAGAATTAGACCTTTTATTGCATAACAAAAAGCCTGAGTTTTTTCTCCATGGAGCAACTGACTCCCTCTGGCCAAGATGTCTCTTATATAGACACATATAGAAAAAAAACATGCATACAGTCCCAACTTTTTTTTAGTTCTGCACTCTGCACCACCCCTCTTTTTTCAACGTCCAGCTGTTACACATTATCCACTCCAAAATGTCATGAATGCCCTTTTCCATATGCAGCCTCTCATTCTATCATTCTATTGGCTACATGACTTGGGCCCCTTCTTAAAACACTAATGTACTGCACACTGTTTAAGAGCCTCTGTGAAATAACACATGTATTCATTTAAAACATAGCATACACTTAATGTCTATATTTCTTATTTAAGCATGTTTCTGAATTATACAATATCAACCATGTTTATTACATTTTACCTTTGGCATCTCCCTACATGTGCCATAATGATACATAAAATAATCCTACATACACAGCTAAACAGACAGGTCTGATCCATCCGCAGATACTAACTAACCCAGGAAACACAGCTAAACAGACTGATCCATCCCCAGATACTAACTAACCCAGGGAACACAGCTAAACAGACAGGTCTGATCCATCCCCAGATACTAACTAACCCAGGGAACACAGCTAAACAGACAGGTCTGATCCATCCGCAGATACTAACTAACCCAGGGAACACAGCTAAACAGACAGGTCTGATCCATCCGCAGATACTAACTAACCCAGGGAACACAGCTAAACAGACAGGTCTGATCCATCCGCAGATACTAACTAACCCAGGGAACACAGCTAAACAGACAGGTCTGATCCATCCCCAGATACTAACTAACCCAGGGAACACAGCTAAACAGACAGGTCTGATCCATCTGCAGATACTAACTAACCCAGGGAACACAGCTAAACAGACAGGTCTGATCCATCCGCAGATACTAACTAACCCAGGGAACACAGCTAAACAGACTGATCCATCTGCAGATACTAACTAACCCAGGGAACACAGCTAAACAGACAGGTCTGATCCATCCGCAGATACTAACTAACCCAGGGAACACAGCTAAACAGACAGGTCTGATCCATCCGCAGATACTAACTAACCCAGGGAACACAGCTAAACAGACTGATCCATCCGCAGATACTAACTAACCCAGGGAACACAGCTAAACAGACAGGTCTGATCCATCCCCAGATACTAACTAACCCAGGGAACACAGCTAAACAGACTGATCCATCCACAGATACTAACTAACCCAGGGAACACAGCTAAACAGACAGGTCTGATCCATCTGCAGATACTAACTAACCCAGGGAACACAGCTAAACAGACTGATCCATCCCCAGATACTAACTAACCCAGGGAACACAGCTAAACAGACAGGTCTGATCCATCTGCAGATACTAACTAACCCAGGGAACACAGCTAAACAGACTGATCCATCTGCAGATACTAACTAACCCAGGGAACACAGCTAAACAGACAGGTCTGATCCATCCCCAGATACTAACTAACCCAGGGAACACAGCTAAACAGACTGATCCATCCCCAGATACTAACTAACCCAGGGAACACAGCTAAACAGACAGGTCTGATCCATCTGCAGATACTAACTAACCCAGGGAACACAGCTAAACAGACAGGTCTGATCCATCTGCAGATACTAACTAACCCAGGGAACACAGCTAAACAGACAGGTCTGATCCATCCCCAGATACTAACTAACCCAGGGAACACAGCTAAACAGACAGGTCTGATCCATCCGCAGATACTAACTAACCCAGGGAACACAGCTAAACAGACAGGTCTGATCCATCCCCAGATACTAACTAACCCAGGGAACACAGCTAAACAGACAGGTCTGATCCATCTGCAGATACTAACTAACCCAGGGAACACAGCTAAACAGACAGGTCTGATCCATCTGCAGATACTAACTAACCCAGGGAACACAGCTAAACAGACAGGTCTGATCCATCTGCAGATACTAACTAACCCAGGGAACACAGCTAAACAGACTGATCCATCTGCAGATACTAACTAACCCAGGGAACACAGCTAAACAGACAGGTCTGATCCATCTGCAGATACTAACTAACCCAGGGAACACAGCTAAACAGACAGGTCTGATCCATCTGCAGATACTAACTAACCCAGGGAACACAGCTAAACAGACAGGTCTGATCCATCCGCAGATACTAACTAACCCAGGGAACACAGCTAAACAGACAGGTCTGATCCATCCGCAGATACTAACTAACCCAGGGAACACAGCTAAACAGACAGGTCTGATCCATCTGCAGATACTAACTAACCCAGGGAACACAGCTAAACAGACAGGTCTGATCCATCTGCAGATACTAACTAACCCAGGGAACACAGCTAAACAGACTGATCCATCTGCAGATACTAACTAACCCAGGGAACACAGCTAAACAGACAGGTCTGATCCATCTGCAGATACTAACTAACCCAGGGAACACAGCTAAACAGACAGGTCTGATCCATCTGCAGATACTAACTAACCCAGGGAACACAGCTAAACAGACAGGTCTGATCCATCTGCAGATACTAACTAACCCAGGGAACACAGCTAAACAGACAGGTCTGATCCATCTGCAGATACTAACTAACCCAGGGAACACAGCTAAACAGACTGATCCATCTGCAGATACTAACTAACCCAGGGAACACAGCTAAACAGACAGGTCTGATCCATCTGCAGATACTAACTAACCCAGGGAACACAGCTAAACAGACAGGTCTGATCCATCCGCAGATACTAACTAACCCAGGGAACACAGCTAAACAGACTGATCCATCTGCAGATACTAACTAACCCAGGGAACACAGCTAAACAGACAGGTCTGATCCATCCCCAGATACTAACTAACCCAGGGAACACAGCTAAACAGACAGGTCTGATCCATCTGCAGATACTAACTAACCCAGGGAACACAGCTAAACAGACAGGTCTGATCCATCCCCAGATACTAACTAACCCAGGGAACACAGCTAAACAGACAGGTCTGATCCATCCCCAGATACTAACTAACCCAGGGAACACAGCTAAACAGACTGATCCATCTGCAGATACTAACTAACCCAGGGAACACAGCTAAACAGACAGGTCTGATCCATCCGCAGATACTAACTAACCCAGGGAACACAGCTAAACAGACAGGTCCATCTGCAGATACTAACTAACCCAGGGAACACAGCTAAACAGACTGATCCATCTGCAGATACTAACTAACCCAGGGAACACAGCTAAACAGACAGGTCCATCCGCAGATACTAACTAACCCAGGGAACACAGCTAAACAGACAGGTCTGATCCATCTGCAGATACTAACTAACCCAGGGAACACAGCTAAACAGACAGGTCTGATCCATCTGCAGATACTAACTAACCCAGGGAACACAGCTAAACAGACAGGTCTGATCCATCCGCAGATACTAACTAACCCAGGGAACACAGCTAAACAGACTGATCCATCCGCAGATACTAACTAACCCAGGGAACACAGCTAAACAGACTGATCCATCCGCAGATACTAACTAACCCAGGGAACACAGCTAAACAGACAGGTCTGATCCATCTGCAGATACTAACTAACCCAGGGAACACAGCTAAACAGACTGATCCATCTGCAGATACTAACTAACCCAGGGAACACAGCTAAACAGACAGGTCTGATCCATCCCCAGATACTAACTAACCCAGGGAACACAGCTAAACAGACTGATCCATCTGCAGATACTAACTAACCCAGGGAACACAGCTAAACAGACAGGTCTGATCCATCCGCAGATACTAACTAACCCAGGGAACACAGCTAAACAGACAGGTCTGATCCATCCCCAGATACTAACTAACCCAGGGAACACAGCTAAACAGACAGGTCTGATCCATCTGCAGATACTAACTAACCCAGGGAACACAGCTAAACAGACAGGTCTGATTCATCCGCAGATACTAACTAACCCAGGGAACACAGCTAAACAGACTGATCCATCTGCAGATACTAACTAACCCAGGGACCACAGCTAAACAGACAGGTCTGATCCATCTGCAGATACTAACTAACCCAGGGAACACAGCTAAACAGACAGGTCTGATCCATCTGCAGATACTAACTAACCCAGGGAACACAGCTAAACAGACAGGTCTGATCCATCTGCAGATACTAACTAACCCAGGGACCACAGCTAAACAGACAGGTCTGATCCATCTGCAGATACTAACTAACCCAGGGACCACAGCTAAACAGACAGGTCTGATCCATCTGCAGATACTAACTAACCCAGGGAACACAGCTAAACAGACAGGTCTGATCCATCCCCAGATACTAACTAACCCAGGGAACACAGCTAAACAGACAGGTCTGATCCATCCGCAGATACTAACTAACCCAGGGAACACAGCTAAACAGACTGATCCATCTGCAGATACTAACTAACCCAGGGAACACAGCTAAACAGACAGGTCTGATCCATCTGCAGATACTAACTAACCCAGGGAACACAGCTAAACAGACTGATCCATCTGCAGATACTAACTAACCCAGGGAACACAGCTAAACAGACAGGTCTGATCCATCCCCAGATACTAACTAACCCAGGGAACACAGCTAAACAGACAGGTCTGATCCATCCGCAGATACTAACTAACCCAGGGAACACAGCTAAACAGACAGGTCTGATCCATCCCCAGATACTAACTAACCCAGGGAACACAGCTAAACAGACAGGTCTGATCCATCTGCAGATACTAACTAACCCAGGGAACACAGCTAAACAGACAGGTCTGATCCATCCCCAGATACTAACTAATCCAGGGAACACAGCTAAACAGACAGGTCTGATCCATCTAGAGATACTAACTAACCCAGGGAACACAGCTAAACAGACAGGTCTGATCCATCTGCAGATACTAACTAACCCAGGGAACACAGCTAAACAGACAGGTCTGATCCATCCGCAGATACTAACTAACCCAGGGAACACAGCTAAACAGACAGGTCTGATCCATCCCCAGATACTAACTAACCCAGGGAACACAGCTAAACAGACAGGTCTGATCCATCCCCAGATACTAACTAACCCAGGGAACACAGCTAAACAGACAGGTCTGATCCATCCCCAGATACTAACTAACCCAGGGAACACAGCTAAACAGACAGGTCTGATCCATCCCCAGATACTAACTAACCCAGGGAACACAGCTAAACAGACAGGTCTGGTCCATCCGCAGATACTAACTAACCCAGGGAACACAGCTAAACAGACAGGTCTGATCCATCCGCAGATACTAACTAACCCAGGGAACACAGCTAAACAGACAGGTCTGATCCATCCGCAGATACTAACTAACCCAGGGAACACAGCTAAACAGACAGGTCTGATCCATCTGCAGATACTAACTAACCCAGGGAACACAGCTAAACAGACAGGTCTGATCCATCTGCAGATACTAACTAACCCAGGGAACACAGCTAAACAGACAGGTCTGATCCATCCCCAGATACTAACTAACCCAGGGAACACAGCTAAACAGACAGGTCTGATCCATCTGCAGATACTAAACAACACAGTCTGATGTTCTGTTGTCTGATAAAGTGTAGCATAGAAAATAGACGTTTATAATTCAAACCATTCCAGTAGCCTTTAGTTAGGAGATTGGAAACAGTGATGGAACGCCACTTTAAACGTATACAGACACTGCAACAACATTTCCCCATGGGAAAACCCCAGCCAGCGCCCTCTCGTACCAACCCATTTCCCCATGGGGACAATAAACTAGATAAGGTACAGAACTAGCCTAAAATCCACACCTGTTTTGTGCTAACATTCCACTGCTTGTACTCTGTGTCCTATGTTTGGCAACGGCAAGGAGTGGAATGACAGCACAAACAGATTGGTTTCCAGGTGATTGAGACAGCGTTGGTACGAGAGGGCATGGGGCGCTGGCTGGGGTGGCGTTGGGTTGTGCTGAGAGGGTGCTGGCTGGGGTGGCGTTGGTACCAGAGGGCATTGGGCGCTGGCTGGGGTGGCGTTGGTACGAGAGGGCATGGGGCGCTGGCTGTGGTGGCGTTGGTATGAGAGGGCATGGGGCGCTGGCTGGGGTGGCGTTGGTACGAGAGGGCATGGGGCGCTGGCGTTGGTATGAGAGGGCATGGGGCGCTGGCTGGGGTGGCGTTGGTACGAGAGGGCATGGGGCGCTGGCGTTGGTATGAGAGGGCATGGGGCGCTGGCTGGGGGGGCGTTGGTACGAGAGGGCGCTGGCTGGGGTGGCGTTGGTACGAGAGGGCATGGGGCGCTGGCTGGGGTGGCGTTGGGTTGTGCTGAGAGGGTGCTGGCTGGGGTGGCGTTGGTACCAGAGGGCATTGGGCGCTGGCTGGGGTGGCGTTGGTACGAGAGGGCATGGGGCGCTGGCTGTGGTGGCGTTGGTATGAGAGGGCATGGGGCGCTGGCTGGGGTGGCGTTGGTACGAGAGGGCATGGGGCGCTGGCGTTGGTATGAGAGGGCATGGGGCGCTGGCTGGGGTGGCGTTGGTACGAGAGGGCATGGGGCGCTGGCGTTGGTATGAGAGGGCATGGGGCGCTGGCTGGGGGGGCGTTGGTACGAGAGGGCGCTGGCTGGGGTGGCGTTGGTACGAGAGGGCATGGGGCGCTGGCTGGGGTGGCGTTGGTACGAGAGGGCATGGGGCGCTGGCTGGGGTGGCGTTGGTACGAGAGGGCATGGGGCGCTGGCTGGGGTGGCGTTGGTACGAGAGGGCATGGGGCGCTGGCTGGGGTGGCGTTGGTACGAGAGGGCATGGGGCGCTGGCTGGGGTGGCGTTGGTACCAGAGGGCATGGGGCGCTGGCTGGGGTGGCGTTGGTACGAGAGGGCATGGGGCGCTGGCTGGGGTGGCGTTGGTACCAGAGGGCATGGGGCGCTGGCTGGGGTGGCGTTGGTACGAGAGGGCATGGGGCGCTGGCTGGGGTGGCGTTGGTACGAGAGGGCATGGGGCGCTGGCGTTGGTATGAGAGGGCATGGGGCGCTGGCTGGGGGGGCGTTGGTACGAGAGGGCGCTGGCTGGGGTGGCGTTGGTACGAGAGGGCATGGGGCGCTGGCTGGGGTGGCGTTGGTACGAGAGGGCATGGGGCGCTGGCTGGGGTGGCGTTGGTACGAGAGGGCATGGGGCGCTGGCTGGGGTGGCGTTGGTACGAGAGGGCATGGGGCGCTGGCTGGGGTGGCGTTGGTACGAGAGGGCATGGGGCGCTGGCTGGGGTGGCGTTGGTACCAGAGGGCATGGGGCGCTGGCTGGGGTGGCGTTGGTACCAGAGGGCGTGGGGCGCTGGCTGGGGTGGCGTTGGTACGAGAGGGCATGGGGCGCTGGCTGGGGTGGCGTTGGTACCAGAGGGCGTGGGGCGCTGGCTGGGGTGGCGTTGGGTTGTGCTGAGAGGGTGCTGGCTGGGGTGGCGTTGGTACCAGAGGGCATTGGGCGCTGGCTGGGGTGGCGTTGGGTTGTGCTGAGAGGGTGCTGGCTGGGGGGGCGTTGGTACCAGAGGGCATGGGGCGCTGGCTGGGGGGGCGTTGGTACGAGGGGGCGCTGGCTGGGGTGGCGTTGGTACGAGAGGGCATGGGGCGCTGGCTGGGGTGGCGTTGGTACGAGAGGGCATGGGGCGCTGGCTGGGGGGGCGTTGGTACGAGAGGGCATGGGGCGCTGGCTGGGGTGGCGTTGGTACGAGAGGGCATGGGACGCTGGCTGGGGTGGCGTTGGTACGAGACGGCATGGGGCGCTGGCTGGGGTGGCGTTGGTACGAGAGGGCATGGGGCGCTGGCTGGGGTGGCGTTGGTACGAGAGGGCATGGGGCGCTGGCTGGGATGGCGTTGGGTTGTGCTGAGAGGGTGCTGGCTGGGATGGCGTTGGTACCAGAGGGCATGGGGAGCTGGCTGGGGTGGCGTTGGTACGAGAGGGCATGGGGCGCTGGCTGGGGGGGCGTTGGGTTGTGCTGACAGGGTGCTGGCTGGGGTGGCGTTGGGTTGTGCTGACGGGTCGCTGGCTGGGGTGGCGTTGGGTTGTGCTGAGAGGGTGCTGGTTGGGGTGGCGTTGGGTTGTGCTGACGGGTCGATGGCTGCAACATGAAGAGAGAGAGAGAGAGGAGGGGGGAGACCTGTCTTCATATTGCAAAAGGAAGAGAGAGAGAGAGAGAGAGAGAGAGAGAGAGAGAGAGAGAGAGAGAGAGAGAGAGAGAGAGGAGGGAGGAGATCTGTCTTCAAACTGCAACATGAAGAGAAAGAGAGAGAGAGAGAGAGACAGGAGGAGAGAGACGTGTCTTCAAACTGCAACATGAAGAGAGAGAGAGAGAGGAGGGGGAGACCTGTCTTCAAACTGCAAAAGGAAGAGAGAGAGAGAGAGCGAGAGAGAGAGAGAGAGAGAGAGAGAGAGAGAGAGAGAGAGAGAGAGGAGGGAGGAGATCTGTCTTCAAACTGCAACATGAAGAGAAAGAGAGAGAGAGAGAGAGACAGGAGGAGAGAGACGTGTCTTCAAACTGCAACATGAAGAGAGAGAGAGAGAGGAGGGGGAGACCTGTCTTCAAACTGCAAAATGAAGAGAGAGAGAGAGAGAGAGAGAGAGAGAGAGAGAGAGAGAGAGAGAGAGAGAGAGAGAGAGAGAGAGGAGGGAGGAGATCTGTCTTCAAACTGCAACATGAAGAGAAAGAGAGAGAGAGAGAGAGACAGGAGGAGAGAGACGTGTCTTCAAACTGCAACATGAAGAGAGAGAGAGAGAGGAGGCATTACTAATCATGTTCCACACAAACAGACATCAATGGAGCACACAGATGATTGTGTTATCACATTCACATGAATTATTAGAATATTACTTAGGATTCCCTATTATTATCAGTGATGTAGTGGTAAAAAAGGTTGGTAATGGGTAAACTATAAACTCCTGTGGGCGATCGAGATAAGACAAACAACCACCAATATAAACAAAAACGTGACATTTTTAGAACTGTATTGCTTGCATGTTGATCAGATTTTAATGTCAGCCGATAGGGAAGATAGGTCCTGTGGAGATGTTCATATTGAAACATACAGTGGTTGTATTTTAATGTCGGCCGATAGGGAAGATATGTCCTGTGGAGATGTTCATATTGAAACATACAGTGGTTGTATTTTAATGTCGGCCGATAGGGAAGATAGGTCCTGTGGAGATGTTCATATTGAAACATACAGTGGTTGTATTTTAATGTAGGTCTATAGGGAAGATAGGTCCTGTGGAGATGTTCATATTGAAACATACAGTGGTTGTATTTTAATGTAGGTCTATAGGGAAGATAGGCCTTGTGGAGAGGTTCATATAAAAAAAATATATTTGTTGGATAAGATTAGCACAGATTTTTCAGGGGACCCGACCCCAGGTTTGGGAACCACTGTACTAACCTCTCTCTACTTGCTTCCTCTCTCTCTCTCTGTCTCCTCCTGCATGCAAAGAGCTGCAAAATCTGGACCCCTACAAATTAGCTGGGCTAGACAATCTGGACCCTTTCTTTCTAAAACTAGCCGCCGAAATTGTCGCAACCCCTATTACTAGTCTGTTCAACCTCTCTTTCATAACGTCTGAGATCCCCAGAGATTGGAAAGCTGCCGCGGTCATCCCCCTCTTCAAAGGGGGTGACACTCTAGATCCAAACTGCTACAGACCTATATCCATCCTGCCCTGCCTTTCGAAAGTATTTGAAAGCCAAGTTAACAAACAGATCACCGACCATTTCGAATACCACCGTACCTTCTCCGCTATGCAATCCGGTTTCCGAGCTGGTCATGGGTGCACTTCAGCCACGCTCAAGGTCCTAAACGATATTATAACCGCGATTGATAATAGACAGTACTGTGCAGCCGTCTTCATCGACCTGGCCAAGGCTTTCGACTCTGTCAACCACCGCATTCTTATTGGCAGACTAAATAGCCTTGGTTTCTCAAATGACTGCCTCGCCTGGTTCACCAACTACTTCTCAGATAGAGTTCAATGTGTCAAATCGGAGGGCCTGTTGTCTGGACCTATGGCAGTCTCTATGGGGGTGCCACAGGGTTCAATTCTTGGGCCGACACTTTTCTCCGTGTATATCAATGATGTCGCTCTTGCTGCTGGTGACTCTCAGATCCACCTCTACGCAGACGACACCATGTTGTATACATCTGGCCCTTCATTGGACACTGTGTTAACAAACCTCCAAACGAGCTTCAATGCCATACAACACTCCTTCAGTAGCCTCCAACTGCTCTTAAACACTAGTAAAACTAAATGCATGCTTTTCAATCGAACGCTGCTGGCACCCGCCCACCCGACTAGAATCACCACTCTTGACGGGTCTGACCTAGAGTATGTGGACAACTACAAATACCTAGGTGTCTGGTTAGACTGTAAACTCTCCTTCCAGACTCACATAAAGAATCTCCAATCCAAAGTTAAATCTAGAATCGGCTTCCTATTTCGCAACAAAGCCTCCTTCACTCATGCTGCCAAACATGCCCTCGTAAAACTGACTATCCTACTGATCCCCGCCTTATCTTAGCTCATTGGTCACCATAGCAGCACCCACCCGTAGTCTGCGCTCCAGCAGGTATATCTCACTGGTCATTCCCAAAGCCAACACCTCCTTTGGCCGCCATTCCTTCCAGTTCTCTGCTGCCAATGACTGGAACGAATTGCAAAAATCTCTGAAGCTGAAGACTCTTATCTCCCTCACTAACTTTAAGCATCAGTTGTCAGAGCACCTTACCGATCACTGCACCTGTACACAGCCCATCTGAAATTAGCCCACCCAACTACCTCATCCCTATATTGTTATTTATTTTGCACTATAGCCTATTTATTGCCTTACCTCCATAACTTGCTACATTTGCACACACTGTATATATATTTTCTGTTGTATTTTTGACTTTATGTTTTTTACCCCATATGTAACTCTGTGTTGTTTTTATCGCACTGCTTTGCTTTATCTTGGCCAGGTCGCAGTTGTAAATGAGAACTTGTTCTCAACTGGCTTACCTGGTTAAATAAAGGTGAAATAAATAAAAATGCATTGCAGCCTGCCTCAGCCTCACCACAGAGCATCACATCACTGTCTGTTTCAGTAGCCTACTCTCTGTAAAGCAGAGTTATTAGGAGAACTTAGTAGCCTATTTCTTGCTCCTGCTGAGTTAGGCTCCGTTTAACGTTGGCTTCTTACTTCATCCTTCTAGCTGGCTAAGTAATGCTAGCCAGAGCCCTTCAACGTTACTGCAATAGAAGTCTCTGCCGACAGCTAGCAACCTGACTGACATATCTAAAGGAGACTATTTACCAGTTGTGCATCATCCTCCCAGAGTGGCTTTTTGTTTGTTTGGGGGATGTCTGTAGGCAGGAGAACATAACCAACACACCACTGTTCATGATTCCACTGGTTCTCAAAGAGGCAGGAGAACACAACCAACACACCACTGTTCGTGATTCCACTGGTTCTCAAAGAGGCAGGAGAACACAACCAACACACCACTGTTCGTGATTCCACTGGTTCTCAAAGAGGCAGGAGAACATAACCAACACACCACTGTTCGTGATTCCACTGGTTCTCAAAGAGGCAGGAGAACATAACCAACACACCACTGTTCGTGATTCCACTGGTTCTCAAAGAGGCAGGAGAACATAACCAACACACCACTGTTCGTGATTCCACTGGTTCTCAAAGAGGCAGGCACGATTAGAACTCAGTCAGATCAAGAACATAAGCGTTCTGAGCTTTGATCGACGCTGGGAGCAATATTTAGATGACCTCCTCATATGTAGTTCTGGACCTATGCGCGAATAGGGTTAACCCATTTGGTGGGAATTGGTGGGAATTGGAACTTGGCTCATTAACAAGAAATACTCCAATATTGTTGCCTTATTATAACAGAAGGTGCTAGCTGCAGTACGGGTGGTCCCTAGTGGGTTTGGATCAATGTGTTATTTCTTCCATTAAGGTAACAAGGAAATGAATTCCCCATTAGTAGAGATAACTTGCACACAGACACACAGTCTCTATTGTGTCAAATTGTCAGTATTGTTCCACAGTGATTTTACATGCCTCCCACTCCTCCCTCAGCTGGGGTGATTTTACATGCCTCCCCCTCCTCCCTCCCCCTCCTCCATCAGCTGGGGTGATTTTACATGTCTCCCCCTCCTCCATCAGCTGGGGTGATTTTACATGCCTCCCCCTCCTCCATCAGCTGGGGTGATTTTACATGTCTCCCCCTCCTCCATCAGCTGGGGTGATTTTACATGTCTCCCCTCCTCCATCAGCTGGGGTGATTTTACATGTCTCCCCTCCTCCATCAGCTGGGGTGATTTTACATGTCTCCCCTCCTCCCTCCCCCTCCTCCCTCCCCCTCCTCCATCAGCTGGGGTGATTTTACATGTCTCCCCCTCCTCCCTCCCCTCCTCCCTCCCCCTCCTCCCTCAGCTGGGGTGATTTTACATGTCTCCCCCTCCTCCCTCCCCTCCTCCCTCCCCCTACTCCCTCAGCTGGGGTGATTTTACATGTCTCCCCCTCCTCCCTCCCCTCCTCCCTCCCCCTCCTCCCTCAGCTGGGGTGATTTTACATGCCTCCCCCTCCTCCCTCCCCCTCCTCCATCAGCTGGGGTGATTTTACATGTCTCCCCCTCCTCCCTCAGCTGGGGTGATTTTACATGCCTCCCCCTCCTCCCTCCCCCTCCTCCCTCCCCCTCCTCCCTCAGCTGGGGTGATTTTACATGTCTCCCCCTCCTCCCTCCCCCTCCTCCCTCCCCCTCCTCCCTCAGCTGGGGTGATTTTACATGCCTCCCCCTCCTCCCTCCCCCTCCTCCCTCCCCCTCCTCCATCAGCTGGGGTGATTTTACATGCCTCCCCCTCCTCCATCAGCTGGGGTGATTTTACATGCCTCCCCCTCCTCCCTCCCCCTCCTCCCTCCCCCTCCTCCCTCAGCTGGGGTGATTTTACATGTCTCCCCCTCCTCCCTCCCCCTCCTCCCTCCCCCTCCTCCCTCAGCTGGGGTGATTTTACATGCCTCCCCCTCCTCCCTCCCCCTCCTCCCTCCCCCTCCTCCATCAGCTGGGGTGATTTTACATGCCTCCCCCTCCTCCATCAGCTGGGGTGATTTTACATGTCTCCCCTCCTCCCTCCCCCTCCTCCATCAGCTGGGGTGATTTTACATGTCTCCCCCTCCTCCATCAGCTGGGGTGATTTTACATGTCTCCCCTCCTCCCTCCCCCTCCTCCCTCAGCTGGGGTGATTTTACATGTCTCCCCTCCTCCCTCCCCTCCTCCCTCCCCTCCTCCCTCAGCTGGGGTGATTTTACATGTCTCCCCTCCTCCCTCCCCCTCCTCCCTCCCCCTCCTCCCTCAGCTGGGGTGATTTTACATGTCTCCCCCTCCTCCCTCCCCTCCTCCATCAGCTGGGATGATTTTACATGTCTCCCCCTCCTCCCTCCCCCTCCTCCCTCCCCTCCTCCCTCAGCTGGGGTGATTTTACATGTCTCCCCCTCCTCCCTCCCCTCCTCCATCAGCTGGGGTGATTTTACATGTCTCCCCTCCTCCCTCCCCCTCCCTCTCCCCCTCCTCCATCAGCTGGGGTAATTTTACATGCCTCCCCCTCCTCCCTCAGCTGGGGAGATTTTACATGTCTCCCCTCCTCCCTCCCCCTCCTCCCTCCCCCTCCTCCATCAGCTGGGGTGATTTTACATGTCTCCCCTCCTCCCTCAGCTGGGGTGATTTTACATGTTTCCCCTCCTCCCTCCCTCCTCCTCCTCCCTCCCCCTCCTCCATCAGCTGGGGTGATTTTACATGTCTCCCCCTCCTCCCTCCCCTCCTCCCTCAGCTGGGGTGATTTTACATGTCTCCCCCTCCTCCCTCCCCTCCTCCATCAGCTGGGGTGATTTTACATGTCTCCCCTCCTCCCTCCCCCTCCTCCCTCCCCTCCTCCCTCCCCTCCTCCATCAGCTGGGGTGATTTTACATGTCTCCCCTCCTCCCTCCCCTCCTCCCTCAGCTGGGGTGATTTTACATGTCTCCCCCTCCTCCCTCCCCCTCCACCCTCCCCTCCTCCCTCAGCTGGGGTGATTTTACATGTCTCCCCCTCCTCCCTCCCCCTCCTCCCTCCCCTCCTCCCTCCCCCTCCTCCCTCCCCTCCTCCCTCAGCTGGGGTGATTTTACATGTCTCCCCTCCTCCCTCCCCTCCTCCCTCAGCTGGGGTGATTTTACATGTCTCCCCTCCTCCCTCCCCCTCCCTCTCCCCCTCCTCCCTCAGCTGGGGTGATTTTACATGTCTCCCCTCCTCCCTCCCCTCCTCCCTCCCCCTCCTCCCTCCCCCTCCTCCCTCCCCTCCTCCCTCAGCTGGGGTGATTTTACATGTCTCCCCCTCCTCCCTCCCCTCCTCCATCAGCTGGGGTGATTTTACATGTCTCCCCTCCTCCCTCCCCCTCCCTCTCCCCCTCCTCCATCAGCTGGGGTGATTTTACATGCCTCCCCCTCCTCCCTCAGCTGGGGAGATTTTACATGTCTCCCCTCCTCCCTCCCCCTCCTCCCTCCCCCTCCTCCCTCCCCCTCCTCCATCAGCTGGGGTGATTTTACATGTCTCCCCTCCTCCCTCCCCTCCTCCATCAGCTGGGGTGATTTTACATGTCTCCCCTCCTCCATCAGCTGGGGTGATTTTACATGCCTCCCCCTCCTCCCTCCCCCTCCTCCATCAGCTGGGGTGATTTTACATGTCTCCCCCTCCTCCCTCAGCTGGGGTGATTTTACATGCCTCCCCCTCCTCCATCAGCTGGGGTGATTTTACATGCCTCCCCCTCCTCCATCAGCTGGGGTGATTTTACATGTCTCCCCTCCTCCCTCCCCCTCCTCCATCAGCTGGGGTGATTTTACATGTCTCCCCCTCCTCCATCAGCTGGGGTGATTTTACATGTCTCCCCTCCTCCCTCCCCCTCCTCCCTCCCCTCCTCCCTCAGCTGGGGTGATTTTACATGTCTCCCCTCCTCCCTCCCCCTCCTCCATCAGCTGGGGTGATTTTACATGTCTCCCCCTCCTCCATCAGCTGGGGTGATTTTACATGTCTCCCCTCCTCCCTCCCCCTCCTCCCTCCCCCTCCTCCCTCCCCTCCTCCCTCAGCTGGGGTGATTTTACATGTCTCCCCTCCTCCCTCCCCTCCTCCCTCCCCCTCCTCCCTCAGCTGGGGTGATTTTACATGTCTCCCCTCCTCCCTCCCCCTCCTCCCTCAGCTGGGGTGATTTTACATGTCTCCCCCTCCTCCATCAGCTGGGGTGATTTTACATGTCTCCCCTCCTCCCTCCCCCTCCTCCCTCCCCTCCTCCCTCAGCTGGGGTGATTTTACATGTCTCCCCTCCTCCCTCCCCTCCTCCCTCCCCTCCTCCCTCAGCTGGGGTGATTTTACATGTCTCCCCCTCCTCCCTCCCCTCCTCTATCAGCTGGGGTGATTTTACATGTCTCCCCTCCTCCCTCCCCCTCCCTCTCCGCCTCCTCCATCAGCTGGGGTGATTTTACATGTCTCCCCTCCTCCCTCCCCCTCCCTCTCCCCCTCCTCCATCAGCTGGGGTGATTTTACATGTCTCCCCTCCTCCCTCCCCCTCCTCCCTCAGCTGGGGTGATTTTACATGTCTCCCCTCCTCCCTCCCCCTCCTCCCTCAGCTGGGGTGATTTTACATGCCTCCCCCTCCTCCCTCAGCTGGGGAGATTTTACATGTCTCCCCTCCTCCCTCCCCCTCCTCCCTCCCCCTCCTCCATCAGCTGGGGTGATTTTACATGTCTCCCCTCCTCCCTCCCCCTCCTCCCTCAGCTGGGGTGATTTTACATGTCTCCCCTCCTCCCTCCCCCTCCTCCCTCCCCCTCCTCCATCAGCTGGGGTGATTTTACATGTCTCCCCCTCCTCCCTCCCCTCCTCCCTCAGCTGGGGTGATTTTACATGTCTCCCCCTCCTCCATCAGCTGGGGTGATTTTACATGTCTCCCCTCCTCCCTCCCCTCCTCCCTCCCCTCCTCCCTCAGCTGGGGTGATTTTACATGTCTCCCCCTCCTCCCTCCCCTCCTCCCTCCCCTCCTCCCTCAGCTGGGGTGATTTTACATGTCTCCCCCTCCTCCCTCCCCTCCTCCATCAGCTGGGGTGATTTTACATGTCTCCCCTCCTCCCTCCCCCTCCCTCTCCCCCTCCTCCATCAGCTGGGGTGATTTTACATGTCTCCCCTCCTCCCTCAGCTGGGGTGATTTTACATGTCTCCCCTCCTCCCTCCCCCTCCCTCTCCCCCTCCTCCATCAGCTGGGGTGATTTTACATGCCTCCCCCTCCTCCCTCAGCTGGGGAGATTTTACATGTCTCCCCTCCTCCCTCCCCCTCCTCCCTCCCCTCCTCCATCAGCTGGGGAGATTTTACATGTCTCCCCTCCTCCCTCCCCCTCCTCCCTCCCCCTCCTCCCTCAGCTGGGGTGATTTTACATGTCTCCCCCTCCTCCCTCCCCTCCTCCCTCCCCTCCTCCCTCAGCTGGGGTGATTTTGCATGTCTCCCCTCCTCCCTCCCCTCCTCCCTCCCCTCCTCCCTCAGCTGGGGTGATTTTACATGTCTCCCCTCCTCCCTCCCCTCCTCCCTCCCCCTCCTCCCTCCCCCTCCTCCATCAGCTGGGGTGATTTTACATGTCTCCCCCTCCTCCCTCCCCTCCTCCCTCCCCTCCTCCCTCAGCTGGGGTGATTTTACATGCCTCCCCCTCCTCCCTCCCCCTCCTCCCTCAGCTGGGGTGATTTTACATGTCTCCCCCTCCTCCCTCCCCCTCCTCCCTCAGCTGGGGTGATTTTACATGTCTCCCCCTCCTCCCTCCCCCTCCTCCCTCAGCTGGGGTGATTTTACATGTCTCCCCCTCCTCCCTCAGCTGGGGTGATTTTACATGTCTCCCCCTCCTCCCTCCCCCTCCTCCCTCCCCCTCCTCCCTCAGCTGGGGTGATTTTACATGTCTCCCCCTCCTCCCTCCCCCTCCTCCCTCAGCTGGGGTGATTTTACATGTCTCCCCTCCTCCCTCCCCCTCCTCCCTCCCCCTCCTCCCTCAGCTGGGGTGATTTTACATGTCTCCCCTCCTCCCTCCCCCTCCTCCCTCCCCCTCCTCCCTCAGCTGGGGTGATTTTACATGTCTCCCCCTCCTCCCTCCCCCTCCTCCCTCAGCTGGGGTGATTTTACATGTCTCCCCCTCCTCCCTCCCCCTCCTCCCTCAGCTGGGGTGATTTTACATGTCTCCCCTCCTCCCTCCCCCTCCTCCCTCCCCCTCCTCCCTCAGCTGGGGTGATTTTACATGTCTCCCCCTCCTCCCACAGCTGGGGTGATTTTACATGTCTCCCCCTCCTCCCTCCCCTACTCCCTCAGCTGGGGTGATTTTACATGTCTCCCCCTCCTCCCTCCCCTCCTCCCTCAGCTGGGGTGATTTTACATGTCTCCCCCTCCTCCCTCCCCCTCCTCCCTCCCCCTCAGCTGGGGTGATTTTACATGTCTCCCCCTCCTCCCTCCCCCTCCTCCCTCCCCCTCCTCCCTCAGCTGGGGTGATTTTACATGTCTCCCCCTCCTCCCTCCCCTCCTCCCTCCCCTCCTCCCTCAGCTGGGGTGATTTTACATGTCTCCCCCTCCTCCCTCCCCCTCCTCCCTCCCCCTCCTCCCTCAGCTGGGGTGATTTTACATGTCTCCCCCTCCTCCCTCCCCCTCCTCCCTCCCCTCCTCCCTCAGCTGGGGTGATTTTACATGTCTCCCCCTCCTCCCTCCCCCTCCTCCCTCCCCTCCTCCCTCCCCCTCCTCCCTCCCCTCCTCCCTCAGCTGGGGTGATTTTACATGTCTCCCCTCCTCCCTCCCCTCCTCCCTCAGCTGGGGTGATTTTACATGTCTCCCCTCCTCCCTCCCCCTCCCTCTCCCCCTCCTCCCTCAGCTGGGGTGATTTTACATGTCTCCCCTCCTCCCTCCCCTCCTCCCTCCCACTCCTCCCTCCCCCTCCTCCCTCCCCTCCTCCCTCAGCTGGGGTGATTTTACATGTCTCCCCCTCCTCCCTCCCCTCCTCCATCAGCTGGGGTGATTTTACATGTCTCCCCTCCTCCCTCCCCCTCCCTCTCCCCCTCCTCCATCAGCTGGGGTGATTTTACATGCCTCCCCCTCCTCCCTCAGCTGGGGAGATTTTACATGTCTCCCCTCCTCCCTCCCCCTCCTCCCTCCCCCTCCTCCATCAGCTGGGGTGATTTTACATGTCTCCCCTCCTCCCTCCCCTCCTCCATCAGCTGGGGTGATTTTACATGTCTCCCCTCCTCCATCAGCTGGGGTGATTTTACATGCCTCCCCCTCCTCCCTCCCCCTCCTCCATCAGCTGGGGTGATTTTACATGTCTCCCCCTCCTCCCTCAGCTGGGGTGATTTTACATGCCTCCCCCTCCTCCATCAGCTGGGGTGATTTTACATGCCTCCCCCTCCTCCATCAGCTGGGGTGATTTTACATGTCTCCCCTCCTCCCTCCCCCTCCTCCATCAGCTGGGGTGATTTTACATGTCTCCCCCTCCTCCATCAGCTGGGGTGATTTTACATGTCTCCCCTCCTCCCTCCCCCTCCTCCCTCCCCTCCTCCCTCAGCTGGGGTGATTTTACATGTCTCCCCTCCTCCCTCCCCCTCCTCCATCAGCTGGGGTGATTTTACATGTCTCCCCCTCCTCCATCAGCTGGGGTGATTTTACATGTCTCCCCTCCTCCCTCCCCCTCCTCCCTCCCCCTCCTCCCTCCCCTCCTCCCTCAGCTGGGGTGATTTTACATGTCTCCCCTCCTCCCTCCCCTCCTCCCTCCCCCTCCTCCCTCAGCTGGGGTGATTTTACATGTCTCCCCTCCTCCCTCCCCCTCCTCCCTCAGCTGGGGTGATTTTACATGTCTCCCCCTCCTCCATCAGCTGGGGTGATTTTACATGTCTCCCCTCCTCCCTCCCCCTCCTCCCTCCCCTCCTCCCTCAGCTGGGGTGATTTTACATGTCTCCCCTCCTCCCTCCCCTCCTCCCTCCCCTCCTCCCTCAGCTGGGGTGATTTTACATGTCTCCCCCTCCTCCCTCCCCTCCTCCATCAGCTGGGGTGATTTTACATGTCTCCCCTCCTCCCTCCCCCTCCCTCTCCCCCTCCTCCATCAGCTGGGGTGATTTTACATGTCTCCCCTCCTCCCTCCCCCTCCCTCTCCCCCTCCTCCATCAGCTGGGGTGATTTTACATGTCTCCCCTCCTCCCTCCCCCTCCTCCCTCAGCTGGGGTGATTTTACATGTCTCCCCTCCTCCCTCCCCCTCCTCCCTCAGCTGGGGTGATTTTACATGCCTCCCCCTCCTCCCTCAGCTGGGGAGATTTTACATGTCTCCCCTCCTCCCTCCCCCTCCTCCCTCCCCCTCCTCCATCAGCTGGGGTGATTTTACATGTCTCCCCTCCTCCCTCCCCCTCCTCCCTCAGCTGGGGTGATTTTACATGTCTCCCCTCCTCCCTCCCCCTCCTCCCTCCCCCTCCTCCATCAGCTGGGGTGATTTTACATGTCTCCCCCTCCTCCCTCCCCTCCTCCCTCAGCTGGGGTGATTTTACATGTCTCCCCCTCCTCCCTCCCCTCCTCCATCAGCTGGGGTGATTTTACATGTCTCCCCTCCTCCCTCCCCTCCTCCCTCCCCTCCTCCCTCAGCTGGGGTGATTTTACATGTCTCCCCCTCCTCCCTCCCCTCCTCCCTCCCCTCCTCCCTCAGCTGGGGTGATTTTACATGTCTCCCCCTCCTCCCTCCCCTCCTCCATCAGCTGGGGTGATTTTACATGTCTCCCCTCCTCCCTCCCCCTCCCTCTCCCCCTCCTCCATCAGCTGGGGTGATTTTACATGTCTCCCCTCCTCCCTCAGCTGGGGTGATTTTACATGTCTCCCCTCCTCCCTCCCCCTCCCTCTCCCCCTCCTCCATCAGCTGGGGTGATTTTACATGCCTCCCCCTCCTCCCTCAGCTGGGGAGATTTTACATGTCTCCCCTCCTCCCTCCCCCTCCTCCCTCCCCTCCTCCATCAGCTGGGGAGATTTTACATGTCTCCCCTCCTCCCTCCCCCTCCTCCCTCAGCTGGGGTGATTTTACATGTCTCCCCCTCCTCCCTCCCCTCCTCCCTCCCCTCCTCCCTCAGCTGGGGTGATTTTACATGTCTCCCCTCCTTCCTCCCCTCCTCCCTCCCCTCCTCCCTCCCCTCCTCCCTCAGCTGGGGTGATTTTACATGTCTCCCCCTCCTCCCTCCCCTCCTCCCTCCCCTCCTCCCTCAGCTGGGGTGATTTTACATGCCTCCCCCTCCTCCCTCCCCCTCCTCCCTCAGCTGGGGTGATTTTACATGTCTCCCCCTCCTCCCTCCCCCTCCTCCCTCAGCTGGGGTGATTTTACATGTCTCCCCTCCTCCCTCCCCCTCCTCCCTCAGCTGGGGTGATTTTACATGTCTCCCCCTCCTCCCTCAGCTGGGGTGATTTTACATGTCTCCCCTCCTCCCTCCCCCTCCTCCCTCAGCTGGGGTGATTTTACATGTCTCCCCTCCTCCCTCCCCCTCCTCCCTCCCCCTCCTCCATCAGCTGGGGTGATTTTACATGTCTCCCCCTCCTCCCTCCCCTCCTCCCTCAGCTGGGGTGATTTTACATGTCTCCCCCTCCTCCCTCCCCTCCTCCATCAGCTGGGGTGATTTTACATGTCTCCCCTCCTCCCTCCCCTCCTCCCTCCCCTCCTCCCTCAGCTGGGGTGATTTTACATGTCTCCCCCTCCTCCCTCCCCTCCTCCCTCCCCTCCTCCCTCAGCTGGGGTGATTTTACATGTCTCCCCCTCCTCCCTCCCCTCCTCCATCAGCTGGGGTGATTTTACATGTCTCCCCTCCTCCCTCCCCCTCCCTCTCCCCCTCCTCCATCAGCTGGGGTGATTTTACATGTCTCCCCTCCTCCCTCAGCTGGGGTGATTTTACATGTCTCCCCTCCTCCCTCCCCCTCCCTCTCCCCCTCCTCCATCAGCTGGGGTGATTTTACATGCCTCCCCCTCCTCCCTCAGCTGGGGAGATTTTACATGTCTCCCCTCCTCCCTCCCCCTCCTCCCTCCCCTCCTCCATCAGCTGGGGAGATTTTACATGTCTCCCCTCCTCCCTCCCCCTCCTCCCTCAGCTGGGGTGATTTTACATGTCTCCCCCTCCTCCCTCCCCTCCTCCCTCCCCTCCTCCCTCAGCTGGGGTGATTTTACATGTCTCCCCTCCTTCCTCCCCTCCTCCCTCCCCTCCTCCCTCCCCTCCTCCCTCAGCTGGGGTGATTTTACATGTCTCCCCCTCCTCCCTCCCCTCCTCCCTCCCCTCCTCCCTCAGCTGGGGTGATTTTACATGCCTCCCCCTCCTCCCTCCCCCTCCTCCCTCAGCTGGGGTGATTTTACATGTCTCCCCCTCCTCCCTCCCCCTCCTCCCTCAGCTGGGGTGATTTTACATGTCTCCCCTCCTCCCTCCCCCTCCTCCCTCAGCTGGGGTGATTTTACATGTCTCCCCCTCCTCCCTCAGCTGGGGTGATTTTACATGTCTCCCCCTCCTCCCTCCCCCTCCTCCCTCCCCCTCCTCCCTCAGCTGGGGTGATTTTACATGTCTCCCCCTCCTCCCTCCCCCTCCTCCCTCAGCTGGGGTGATTTTACATGTCTCCCCTCCTCCCTCCCCCTCCTCCCTCCCCCTCCTCCCTCAGCTGGGGTGATTTTACATGTCTCCCCTCCTCCCTCCCCCTCCTCCCTCCCCCTCCTCCCTCAGCTGGGGTGATTTTACATGTCTCCCCCTCCTCCCTCCCCCTCCTCCCTCAGCTGGGGTGATTTTACATGTCTCCCCCTCCTCCCTCCCCCTCCTCCCTCCCCCTCCTCCCTCAGCTGGGGTGATTTTACATGTCTCCCCCTCCTCCCTCCCCTCCTCCCTCAGCTGGGGTGATTTTACATGTCTCCCCTCCTCCCTCCCCCTCCTCCCTCAGCTGGGGTGATTTTACATGTCTCCCCTCCTCCCTCCCCTCCTCCCTCCCCCTCCTCCCTCCCCTCCTCCATCAGCTGGGGTGATTTTACATGTCTCCCCTCCTCCCTCCCCCTCCTCCCTCAGCTGGGGTGATTTTACATGTCTCCCCCTCCTCCCTCCCCTCCTCCCTCCCCCTCCTCCCTCAGCTGGGGTGATTTTACATGTCTCCCCCTCCTCCCTCCCCTCCTCCCTCCCCCTCCTCCCTCAGCTGGGGTGATTTTACATGTCTCCCCCTCCTCCCTCCCCTCTTCCCTCCCCCTCCTCCCTCAGCTGGGGTGATTTTACATGTCTCCCCCTCCTCCCTCCCCTCCTCCCTCCCCTCCTCCCTCAGCTGGGGTGATTTTACATGTCTCCCCTCCTCCCTCCCCCTCCTCCCTCAGCTGGGGTGATTTTACATGTCTCCCCTCCTCCCTCCCCCTCCTCCCTCCCCTCCTCCCTCAGCTGGGGTGATTTTACATGTCTCCCCTCCTCCCTCAGCTGGGGTGATTTTACATGGTAATTCAGAAACATCTATTTATACGTATTCATGTTCAGCCTATATGTGTCAGGCTATTGAAATGTCCTTCTAGTACCCTTGACACCAGCCTATTGAAATGTCCTTCTAGTACCCTTGACACCAGCCTATTGAAATGTCCTTCTAGTACCCTTGACACCAGCCTATTGAAATGTCCTTCTAGTACCCTTGACACCAGCCTATTGAAATGTCCTTCTAGTACACTTGACACCAGCCTATTGAAATGTCCTTCTAGTACCCTTGACACCAGCCTATTGAAATGTCCTTCTAGTACCCTTGACACCAGCCTATTGAAATGTCCTTCTAGTACCCTTGACACCAGCCTATTGAAATGTCCTTCTAGTACCCTTGACACCAGCCTATTGAAATGTCCTTCTAGTACCCTTGACACCAGCCTATTCAATGGAATATCTGAGTCAATATAATAACTATATGACACTATGCAATATACTGGTCACTGATAGTCCAGGTCCATGGGCTTCTCTCCTTAGGACTATATGGGCTGGTTTCCCGGACACACTAAATCTGTCTGGGAAGCCGGCCCTGAGAGTCTAATTGTTTAAATATTTTTAATCCCTAAACGAGTCTGTCTGGATGTTGCTTGTGGCTTCTAGTAATATGTATCTCTCTAATGAAAGGCCTGATAGCTGGGTGGGTAGATAGCCTGGTGGTTGGGTTGTGTGGTGGCTAGGGAGCAGATTGGTTAGATAGCCTGGTAGCTTGGTGGTTGAGTTGTGTGGTAGCTAGGGAGCAGATAGCCTGGTAGCTTGGTGGTTGGGTTGTGTGGTAGCTAGGTAGCAGATTGGTTAGATAGCCTGGTAGCTTGGTGGTTGGGTTGTGTGGTAGCTAGGTAGCATATAGCCTGGTAGCTTGGTGGTTGGGTTGTGTGGTGGCTAGGGAGCAGATAGCCTGGTAGCTTGGTGGTTGGGTTGTGTGGTGGCTAGGGAGCAGATAGCCTGGTAGCTTGGTGGTTGGGTTGTGTGGTGGCTAGGTAGCAGATAGCCTGGTAGCTTGGTGTTGGGTTGTGTGGTGGCTAGGGAGCAGATAGCCTGGTAGCTTGGTGGTTGGGTTGTGTGGTAGCTAGGTAGCAGATAGCCTGGTAGCTTGGTGGTTGGGTTGTGTGGTGGATAGGTAGCAGATAGCCTGGTAGCTTGGTGGTTGGGTTGTGTGGTGGCTAGGGAGCAGATAGCCTGGTAGCTTGGTGGTTGGGTTGTGTGGTGGCTAGGTAGCAGATAGCCTGGTAGCTTGGTGGTTGGGTTGTGTGGTAGCTAGGGAGCAGATAGCCTGGTAGCTTGGTGGTTGGGTTGTGTGGTAGCTAGGGAGCAGATAGCCTGGTAGCTTGGTGGTTGGGTTGTGTGGTAGCTAGGTAGCATATAGCCTGGTAGCTTGGTGGTTGGGTTGTGTGGTAGCTAGGTAGCAGATAGCCTGGTAGCTTGGTGGTTGGGTTGTGTGGTATCTAGGGAGCAGATAGCCTGGTAGCTTGGTGGTTGGGTTGTGTGGTGTCTAGGTAGCAGATAGCCTGGTAGCTTGGTGGTTGGGTTGTGTGGTGGCTAGGGAGCAGATAGCCTGGTAGCTTGGTGGTTGGGTTGTGTGGTGGCTAGGGAGCAGATAGCCTGGTAGCTTGGTGGTTGGGTTGTGTGGTGGCTAGGGAGCAGATAGCCTGGTAGCTTGGTGGTTGGGTTGTGTGGTGGCTAGGGAGCAGATAGCCTGGTAGCTTGGTGGTTGGGTTGTGTGGTGGCTAGGGAGCAGATAGCCTGGTAGCTTGGTGGTTGGGTTGTGTGGTAGCTAGGGAGCAGATAGCCTGGTAGTAGACAGACAGCAGACAGACACTCAGATACACAGACAGTCAGTCAGACAGACAGACAGACAGACAGACAGACAGACAGACAGACAGACAGACAGACAGACAGACAGACAGACACAGTCAGACAGTCACAGACCATCAGACAGTCAGACAGACAGTAAAAGTATCCGTTGAGGTAAATCATGCTGTGTTTATTGTATATAATACCAATGCATGATATTAGATGAGCAAATTGGTCCCATACCATTCACCAGCAAAATGAGCATGCACAGGAATATGTATTGTAGAGGGTATAAACGTTTAAATCAAACAGCCAAGACACAGAATATTATACATTCAGTGTGAAAGTTAGACATTGCATAACATGTAGTACATAAAATAATAAATATAGTGTTAAAGCGCTTTATCCTCTGTACTGTATATGATGGGAATGAGGATATGAGATATGTTGAGGGTCTTGAATTTCTTTACATGATACTGCTGATTTTAGATATGAGGTGGGGGGAGGGTTCTGTACACTGAGGACCAAATAACACATCTCAAAATGGTGCATTCTAAAAAGAAAGTAAAATCTATAAATATTAAAATTACATTCTTTCATTATCTGTAAAAACAGATTTCAACCTGATCTGGCTTTCCAATGAAAAGGGATAGAATCATAGAATAACAATGACATCATATTTCTATTGATGGGCTAAAGCAGCTTTTCATTCATTTATACATCTCTATTAAGAATATAAAAAAGATAATATTCGGAAACTTTAACAAGTAGAATTGTAGATACTTTAAACAAATACATTTTAAAATGTCCGAAAAGTGGAGAAGAACAAATCAGGATAAAACCGTTTTTTGATTAAAAAGTATCTTACATTAAACAAAGATAAGTGAACAATATTATAAAAAGTGTCCAACTAAAGTCAGTGTTGAGGCCGTCTTTATGTAGAGTAGGAGGAAACCGTGCTGGTGATTGAGCATTTAGCCCGTGTTGAGGCCGTCTTTATGTAGAGTAGGAGGAAACCATGCTGGTGATTGAGCATTTAGCCCGTGTTGAGGCCGTCTTTATGTAGAGTACATTTACATTTACATTTTAGTCATTTAGCAGACGCTCTTATCCAGAGCGACTTACAGTTAGTGAATACATATTATTATTTTTTTATACTCACCCCCCGTGGGAATCGAACTCACAACCCTGGCGTTGCAAACGCCATTCTCTATCAACTGAGCTACATCCCTGCCGGCCATTCCCTCCCCTACCCTGGGCGACGCTGGGCCAATTGTGCGCCGCCCATGAGTCTCCCGGTCGCGGCCGACTGCGACAGAGCCTGGATTCGAACCAGGATCTCTAGTGGCACAGTTAGCACTGCGATGCAGTGCCTTAGACCACTGCGCCACTCAGGAGTAGGACTCAGGAGTAGGAGGAAACCAGGAGTAGGAGGAAACCATGCTGGCGATTGAGCATTTAGCCCGTGTTGAGGCCGTCTTTATGTAGAGTAGGAGGAAACCGTGCTGGTGATTGAGCATTTAGCCCGTTGGTTTTACAATATCCATGTCTGACTGCTAATATAAACTGAACAACAATAGAAACGCAACATGGAAAGGGTTGGTCCCAAGTTTCATGAGCTGAAATAAAAAATCCCAGAAATGTTCCATACGCACAAAAAGCTTTTTATCTCAAATGCTGTGCACAAATATGTTTACATCCCTGTTAGTGAGCATTTCTCCTTTGCCAAGATAATCCATCCACCTGACAGGTGTAGCATATCAAGAAGCTGATTAAACAGCATGATCATTACACAGGTGCACCTTGTGCTGGGGACAATAAAAGGCCACTCTAAAATGTGCAGTTTTGTCACACAACACAATGCTACAGATTTCTCAAGTTTTGAGGGAGCATGCAACTGGCATGCTGACTGCAGGAATGTCCACCAGAGCTGTTTCCGGAGAATGTAATGTTCATTTCTCTGCCATAAACCGCCTCCAATGTCGTTTTAGAGAATTTGGTAGTACGTCCAACTGGCCTCACAACCGCAGACCACTTGTAACCACGCCAGCCCAGGACCTCCACATCCGGCTTCTTCACCTGCGGGATCGTCTGATGGGGGTGGGGGGGTTGTGCTGAGGAGTATTTCTGTCTGTAATAAAGCCCTTTTATGGGGGAAAACGTATTCGGATTGGCTGGACCTAGTTCCCCAGTGGGTGGGCCTATGCCCTCCCAGGCCCACCCATGGCTGCACCCCCATAGATTAGGGCCTAATGAATGTATTTATATTGACTGATGTTTATTATATGAACTGTAACTCAGAAACATCTTTGAAATTGTTCCATGTTGCGTTTACATTTTTGTTCAGTATAGATGCCATTTAGCAGATACTTTTATCCAAAAGCGACTTAGTCATGCGTGCATCCATTTATGGGTTAGGGTCCCAGGAATTTAACCCACTATCCTGGCACTGCAAGTGCCATGTTCTACCAACTGACTACAGAGGACCAATAACTCAGGAGCAGTTTTCTAACCAATTTCGGACATAGAGGAATATGATCCAGATATCCCCAGCATATCCTCCACTATATGCACAGTTGCACACAGGGCATAACAGTCTGAGGCGTCAACAGTGTGCAATGGCCACGTCTTCCATCGGGGATCATAGATCACTCCTCCATCACCTCCTCTCAATGGTTCTCTTCCTCCTCAGAGGACTCTGGGCGCTCACCGTCTTCAGCTCACTGTACTGCACCTGTACACAGAGGAATATGGCCAGGTACCGTTCATAACAGCAGAGGATTAGGGTTAGGGTCAGGGTCAGAGTTCATACTACCAGAGGAATATGGCCAGGTACCGTTCATAACAGCAGAGGATTAGGGTTAGGGTCAGGGTCAGAGTTCATACTACCAGAGGAATATGGCCAGGTACCGTTCATAACAGCAGAGGATTAGGGTTAGGGTCAGGGTCAGAGTTCATACTACCAGAGGAATATGGCCAGGTACCGTTCATAACAGCAGAGGATTAGGGTTAGAGTCAGGGTCAGAGTTCATACTACCAGAGGAATATGGCCAGGTACCGTTCATAACAGCAGAGGATTAGGGTTAGGGTCAGGGTCAGAGTTCATACTACCAGAGGAATATGGCCAGGTACCGTTCATAACAGCAGAGGATTAGGGTTAGGGTCAGGGTCAGAGTTCATACTACCAGAGGAATATGGCCAGGTACCGTTCATAACAGCAGAGGATTAGGGTTAGAGTCAGGGTCAGAGTTCATACTACCAGAGGAATATGGCCAGGTACCGTTCATAACAGCAGAGGATTAGGGTTAGAGTGTTAGGGTTGGGTTAGGTCAGGGTCAGAGTTCATACTACCAGAGGAATATGGCCAGGTACCGTTCATAACAGCAGAGGATTAGGGTTAGGGTCAGGGTCAGAGTTCATACTACCAGAGGAATATGGCCAGGTACCGTTCATAACAGCAGAGGATTAGGGTTAGAGTCAGGGTCAGAGTTCATACTACCAGAGGAATATGGCCAGGTACCGTTCATAACAGCAGAGGATTAGGGTTAGAGTCAGGGTCAGAGTTCATACTACCAGAGGAATATGGCCAGGTACCGTTCATAACAGCAGAGGATTAGGGTTAGGGTCAGGGTCAGAGTTCATACTACCAGAGGAATATGGCCAGGTACCGTTCATAACAGCAGAGGATTAGGGTTAGGGTCAGGGTCAGAGTTCATACTACCAGAGGAATATGGCCAGGTACCGTTCATAACAGCAGAGGATTAGGGTTAGAGTGTTAGGGTTGGGTTAGGTCAGGGTCAGAGTTCATACTACCAGAGGAATATGGCCAGGTACCGCTCATAACAGCAGAGGATTAGGGTTAGGGTCAGGGTCAGAGTTCATACTACCAGAGGAATATGGCCAGGTACCGTTCATAACAGCAGAGGATTAGGGTTAGAGTGTTAGGGTTGGGTTAGGTCAGGGTCAGAGTTCATACTACCAGTCGAGGTCACACAACAGTCACAGTAGCTCTCAACTAGGGTTGCAAAATTCTGGTAACTTCCCCGATTGGAGGATTCACATATTTCCTGGTTATTCCCTCGTGAATCTTCCAACTGAGATTTCCGGAAAAAAACTAGGACTTTTGGGAAAGTTAACAGAATTTTGCAACCCTACTCGCAACTCTGTGGTGCCAATAGTCCCTGAAGTGATCAACTCTGTGGTGCCAATAGTCCCTGAAGTGATCAACTCTGTGGTGCCAATAGTCCCTGAAGTGATCAACTCTGTGGTGCCAATGGTCCCTGAAGTGATCAACTCTGTGGTGCCTTCGCCCGGCAACAGAAAGGCTCCTGAAGCCTAACACTTTGTATACTCCACAAGGGATGTTAGGGAGGAAACATCATAACAGAAATTAGACCGGGCTATAATTAAGTAGACGGAGCAAATGACACAGGCAACAACCAGGTAACACAGAAACAACCTGTGGGATATTTCAGTAGAAAGCAGCGCTGAAAGACTAGAGGTTTACTGGCTTCCTGAATCTGATCTAGAGGCTATAACCTGAAAGGGAAATTCCACCACTTTTTAACCTATTCATTATCTCCAGCACCATACCAGTGTCTACATGTGAATAACAGAATAACATTTCTATGTGCTGTAGTTACAAACATAAGAAGAAAAGGTCCTTTAAAAGTGCAATGGATGACATCATCACATTGCATCAAAAGTAAAAACCTGCATCAGTTTCTACATTTCCATTTGATGACTTTCTAGGCAGGGGAAGAGCATTATCAGGTTCCCTGTCAATCTCAGAGTCTTTGGAAATCACTGAATTGCACTTTTTTATCTGTTGAAAAGTGGTGGAATAGCCCTTTTACCTGCTATAGGCACTTACCTTGTGAACATCTGAAGGAACTCTCCTCAGGAAATCAAACACCTCATTGTTGTCGATGGCGTACGGGGCCCGTAATTTCTTGGTGAATTTATTAATTCCTGGTAAAACAGACATTCAGGAGAAGCTAAATAAAACAGCCTGTATAAACGTTTCATTCCCAGTAATCTGGGTGGATCTGAATCAGCTATAATCCAATAAAAAGGAAAAGGAATGATAGTGTATTGTTTTGGTCTATTTGTTATGCTGACCTCATAAAATCAATTGACATGGAAATGGACAATAGTTATATATATATATCTTAACAAAAGAAAACATGCACTTACCCCATATTAGAAGGATATATCGTACAGGGATGAAGTATGTTATAACTGTTACTGTAACCAGGATCAGGAAGGCCAGGTTGGAGAGGAACGGGACTGACCAGTTAAAGGTGCTGAGGAAGACAACACAATACATATTCATATTGAGTAGAAACACAATACATATTCATATTGAGTAGAAACACAATACATATTCATATTGAGTTGAAACACAATACATATTCATATTGAGTAGAAACACATTACATATTAATATTGTAGAAACACAATACATATTCATATTGAGTAGAAACACAATCCATATTCATATTGAGTAGAAACACAATCCATATTCATATTGAGTAGAAACACAATCCATATTCATATTGAGTAGAAACACAATACATATTCATATTGGAGAAACACAATACATATTCATATTGAGTAGAAACACAATACATATTCATATTGTAGAAACACAATACATATTCATATTGAGTAGAAACACAATACATATTCATATTGGAGAAACACAATACATATTCATATTGAGTAGAAACACAATACATATTCATATTGAGTAGAAACACAATCCATATTCATATTGAGTAGAAACACAATACATATTAATATTGTAGAAACACAATACATATTCATATTGAGTAGAAACACAATCCATATTCATATTGTAGAAACACAATACATATTCATATTGAGTAGAAACACAATACATATTCATATTGTAGAAACATAATACATATTCATATTGAGTAGAAACACAATACATATTCATATTGAGTAGAAACACAATACATCTTCATATTGAGTAGAAACACAATACATATTCATATTGTAGAAACACAATACATATTCATATTGAGTAGAAACACAATACATATTCATATTGAGTAGAAACACAATATATATTCATATTGAGTAGAAACACAATCCATATTCATATTGGAGAAACACAATACATATTCATATTGAGTAGAAACACAATGCATCTTCATATTGAGTAAAAACACAATCCATATTCATATTGGAGAAACACAATCCATATTCATATTGAGTAGAAACACAATGCATCTTCATATTGAGTAAAAACACAATACATATTCATATTGAGTAGAAACACAATCCATATTCATATTGAGTAAAAACACAATCCATATTCATATTGGAGAAACACAATACATATTCATATTGAGTAGAAACACAATACATATTCATATTGAGTAGAAACACAATCCATATTCATATTGAGTAGAAACACAATACATATTCATATTGAGTTGAAACACAATACATATTCATATTGAGTAGAAACACAATACATATTCATATTGTAGAAACACAATCCATATTCATATTGAGTAGAAACACAATGCATCTTCATATTGAGTAAAAACACAATCCATATTCATATTGGAGAAACACAATACATATTAATATTGAGTAGAAACACAATACATATTCATATTGTAGAAACACAATACATATTCATATTGAGTAGAAACACAATACATATTCATATTGAGTAGAAACACAATACATATTCATATTGTAGAAACACAATACATATTCATATTGAGTAGAAACACAATATATATTCATATTGAGTAGAAACACAATACATATTCATATTGAGTAGAAACACAATACATATTCATATTGAGTAGAAACACAATACATATTCATATTGAGTAGAAACACAATATATATTCATATTGAGTAGAAACACAATACATATTCATATTGAGTAGAAACACAATGCATCTTCATATTGAGTAGAAACACAATACATATTCATATTGAGTAGAAACACAATCCATATTCATATTGAGTAGAAACACAATCCATATTCATATTGAGTAGAAACACAATGCATCTTCATATTGAGTAAAAACACAATACATATTCATATTGAGTAGAAACACAATCCATATTCATATTGAGTAGAAACACAATGCATCTTCATATTGAGTAAAAACACAATCCATATTCATATTGGAGAAACACAATCCATATTCATATTGAGTAGAAACACAATGCATCTTCATATTGAGTAAAAACACAATCCATATTCATATTGGAGAAACACAATACATATTCATATTGAGTAGAAACACAATACATATTCATATTGTAGAAACACAATACATATTCATATTGAGTAGAAACACAATACATATTCATATTGAGTAGAAACACAATGCATCTTCATATTGAGTAGAAACACAATACATATTCATATTGTAGAAACACAATACATATTCATATTGAGTAGAAACACAATCCATATTCATATTGAGTAGAAACACAATCCATATTCATATTGAGTAGAAACACAATACATATTCATATTGAGTAGAAACACAATACATATTCATATTGTAGAAACACAATACATATTAATATTGAGTAGAAACACAATGCATATTAATATTGAGTAGAAACACAATACATATTAATATTGTAGAAACACAATCCATATTCATATTGAGTAGAAACACAATCCATATTCATATTGAGTAGAAACATATGTGACAACAATATTGAGGAATACAACATATTCAAAGATAAATAATTATTGTTACATACACCGGATAGGTCCAGTGTAATGTGTTGTTTTACAGGGTCAGCCATAGTAGTATGATAGGTCCAGTGTAATGTGTTGTTTTACAGGGTCAGCCATAGTAGTATGATAGGTCCAGTGTAATGTGTTGTTTTACAGGGTCAGCCATAGTAGTATGATAGGTCCAGTGTAATGTGTTGTTTTACAGGGTCAGCCATAGTAGTATGATAGGTCCAGTGTAATGTGTTGTTTTACAGGGTCAGCCATAGTAGTATGATAGGTGCAGTGTAATGTGTTGTTTTACAGGGTCAGCCATAGTAGTATGATAGGTCCAGTGTAATGTGGTGTTTTACAGGGTCAGCCATAGTAGTATGATAGGTCCAGTGTAATGTGTTGTTTTACAGGGTCAGCCATAGTAGTATGATAGGTCCAGTGTAATGTGTTGTTTTACAGGGTCAGCCATAGTAGTATGATAGGTGCAGTGTAATGTGTTGTTTTACAGGGTCAGCCATAGTAGTATGATAGGTGCAGTGTAATGTGTTGTTCTACAGGGTCAGCCATAGTAGTATGATAGGTCCAGTGTAATGTGTTGTTTTACAGGGTCAGCCATAGTAGTATGATAGGTCCAGTGTAATGTGTTGTTTTACAGGGTCAGCCATAGTAGTATGATAGGTCCAGTGTAATGTGTTGTTTTACAGGGTCAGCCATAGTAGTATGATAGGTCCAGTGTAATGTGTTGTTTTACAGGGTCAGCCATAGTAGTATGATAGGTGCAGTGTAATGTGTTGTTTTACAGGGTCAGCCATAGTAGTATGATAGGTCCAGTGTAATGTGTTGTTTTACAGGGTCAGCCATAGTAGTATGATAGGTCCAGTGTAATGTGTTGTTTTACAGGGTCAGCCATAAGTGACTTGCTCAATGGCATATCGACAGAATTTTCACCTTGTCGGCTTTGATATTCAAACCAGCAACCTTTACATTTTTAATTTACGTCATTTAGCAGACGCTCTTATTCAGAGCGACTTAAAAATTGGTGCATTCAACTTATGATAGCCAGTGGGACAACCACTTTTTTTTATGGGGGGGTGGGGGAGGGGGGGTAGAAGGATTACTTTTATACTATTCCAGGTATTCCTTAAAGAGGTAGGGTTTCAAGTGTCTCCGGAAGGTGGTCAGTGACTCCGCTGTCCTGGCGCAATGGGGGAGCTTGTTCCACCATTGGGGTGCCAGAGCAGCGAATAGCTTTGACTGGGCTGAGTGGGAACTGTGCTTCCGTAGAGGTAGGGGGGCTAGCAGGCCAGAGGTGGATGAACGTAGTGCCCTCGTTTGGGTGTAGGGTCTGATCAGAGCCTGAAGGTAAAGAGGTGCCGTTCCCCTCACAGCTCCGTAGGCAAGCACCATGGTCTTGTAGTAGATGCGAGCCTCTCCTGGAAGCCAGTGGAGTGTGCGGAGGAGCGGGGTGACATGAGAGAACTTGGGAAGGTTGAACACCAGACGGGCTGCAGCGTTCTGGATAAGTTGCAGGGGTTTAATGGCACAGGCAAGGAGCCCAGCCAACAGCGAGTTGCAGTAATCCAGACGGGAGATGACAAGTGCCTGGATTAGGACCTGTGCCGCTTTCTGTGTAAGGCAGGGTCGTACTCTGCGAATGTTGTAGAGCATGAACCTGCAGGATCGGGTCACCGCTTTGATGTTAGCGGAGAACGTCAGAGTGTTGTCCAGGATCACGCCAAGGTTCTTTGCACTCTGGGAGGAGGACACAATGGAGTTGTAACATTGGTTACTACCCCAATGCTCTAACCACTAGGCTACATGCCTCCCTACCTACCGCCCAACTTCACTCCCTATCTGCCGCCCAACTTCACTCCCTACCTACCGCCCAACTTCACTCCCTACCTGCCTCCCTACCTGCCGCCCAACTTCACTCCCTACCTGCCTCCCAACTTCACTCCCTACCTGTCGCCCAACTTAACTCCCTACCTGCCTCCCTACTTCACTCCCTACCTGCCTCCCAACTTCACTCCCTACCTGTCGCCCAACTTAACTCCCTACCTGCCTCCCTACTTCACTACCTACCTGCCTCCCAACTTCACTCCCTACCTGGCTCCCTAACTTCCGCCCAACTTCACTCCCTACCTGCCTCCCTAACTTCCGCCCAACTTCACTCCCTACCTGCCTCCCTACTTCACTACTTACCTGATTCCCAACTTCACTCCCTACCTGCCTCCAAACTTCACTCCCTACCTGCCGCCCAACTTCACTCCCTACCTGCCTCCCTACTTCACTCGCTACCTGCCTCCCTACTTCACTCCCTACCTGCCTCCCTACCTGCCTCCCTACCTGGCTCCCTACCTGCCGCCCAACTTCACTCCCTACCTGCCGCCCAACTTCACTCCCTACCTGCCTCCCTACCTGCCTCCCTACCTGCCGCCCAACTTCACTCCCTACTTGCCGCCCAACTTCACTCCCTACCTGCCGTCCAACCTCACTCGCTACCTGCCGCCCAACTTCACTCCCTACCTGCCTCCCTACCTGCCTCCCTACCTGCCGCCCAACTTCACTCCCTACCTGCCGTCCAACCTCACTCGCTACCTGCCTCCCAACTTCACTCCCTACCTGCCACCCAACTTCACTCCCTACCTGCCTCCCTACCTGCCTCCCTACCTGCCGTCCAACCTCACTCTCTACCTGCCGCCCAACTTCACTCCCTACCTGCCGTCCAACTTCACTCCCTACCTGCCTCCCTACCTGCCTCCCAACTTCACTCCCTACCTACCACCCAACTTCACTCCCTACCTGCCGCCCAACTTCACTCCCTACCTGCCTCCCTACTTCACTCGCTACCTGCCTCCCAACTTCACTCCCTACCTGCCGCCCAACTTCACTCCCTACCTGCTGCCCAACTTCACTCCCTACCTGCCGCCCAACTTCACTTCCTACCTGCCGCCCAACTTCACTACCTACCTGCCTCCCTACCTGCCTCCCTAACTTCCGCCCAACTTCACTCCCTACCTGCCGCCCAACTTCACTCCCTACCTGCCGCCCAACTTCACTTCCTACCTGCCGCCCAACTTCACTACCTACCTGCCTCCCTACCTGCCTCCCTAACTTCCGCCCAACTTCACTCCCTACCTGCCGCCCAACTTCACTCCCTACCTGCCCCCCAACTTCAATCCCTACCTGCCTCCCAACTTCACTCCCTACCTGCCGCCCAACTTCACTACCTACCTACCTCCCTACCTGCCTCCCTAACTTCCGCCCAACTTCACTCCCTACCTGCCGCCCAACTTCACTCCCTACCTGCCGCCCAACTTCACTCCCTACCTGCCGCCCAACTTCACTACCTACCTGCCTCCCTACCTTCCGCCCAACTTCACTCCCTACCTGCCGTCCAACTTCACTCCCTACCTGCCTCCCTACCTTCCGCCCAACTTCACTCCCTACCTGCCGCCCAACTTCACTCCCTACCTGCCGCCCAACTTCACTCCCTACCTGCCGCCCAACTTCACTCCCTACCTGCCGCCCAACTTCACTCCCTACCTGCCGCCCAACTTCACTACCTACCTGCCGCCCAACTTCACTACCTACCTGCCTCCCTACCTGCCGTCCAACTTCACTCCCTACCTGCCTCCCTACCTCCCGCCCAACTTCACTCCCTACCTGCCGTCCAACTTCACTCCCTACCTGCCTCCCTACCTTCCGCCCAACTTCACTCCCTACCTGCCGCCCAACTTCACTACCTACCTGCCGCCCAACTTCACTACCTACCTGCCTCCCTACCTGCCGTCCAACTTCACTCCCTACCTGCCTCCCTACCTGCCGCCCAACTTCACTCCCTACCTGCCGCCCAACTTCACTCCCTACCTGCCGCCCAACTTCACTACCTACCTGCCTCCCTACCTGCCGTCCAACTTCACTCCCTACCTGCCTCCCTACCTGCCGCCAAACTTCACTCCCTACCTGCCTCCCTACCTGCCGCCCAACTTCACTCCCTACCTACCACCCAACTTCACTCCCTACCTGCCGCCCAACTTCACTCCCTACCTGCCGCCCAACTTCACTCCCTACCTACCACCCAACTTCACTCCCTACCTGCCTCCCAACTTCACTCCCTACCTGCCTCCCTACCTGCCGCCCAACTTCACTCCCTACCTGCCTCCCTACCTGCCGCCCAACTTCACTCCCTACCTACCACCCAACTTCACTCCCTACCTGCCGCCCAACTTCACTCCCTACCTGCCGCCCAACTTCACTCCCTACCTGCCGCCCAACTTCACTACCTACCTGCCTCCCTACCTGCCGTCCAACTTCACTCCCTACCTGCCTCCCTACCTGCCGCCCAACTTCACTCCCTACCTGCCTCCCTACCTGCCGCCCAACTTCACTCCCTACCTACCACCCAACTTCACTCCCTACCTGCCGCCCAACTTCACTCCCTACCTGCCGCCCAACTTCACTCCCTACCTGCCGCCCAACTTCACTCCCTACCTACCACCCAACTTCACTCCCTACCTGCCATCCAACTTCACTCCCTACCTGCCTCCCTACCTGCCGCCCAACTTCACTCCCTACCTGCCTCCCTACCTACCACCCAACTTCACTCCCTACCTGCCGCCCAACTTCACTCCCTACCTGCCGCCCAACTTCACTCCCTACCTACCACCCAACTTCACTCCCTACCTGCCGCCCAACTTCACTCCCTACCTGCCGCCCAACTTCACTCCCTACCTGCCTCCCTACCTGCCGCCCAACTTCACTACCTACCTGCCTCCCTACCTGCCGCCCAACTTCACTCCCTACCTACCACCCAACTTCACTCCCTACCTGCCGCCCAACTTCACTCCCTACCTGCCGCCCAACTTCACTACCTACCTGCCTCCCTACCTGCCGCCCAACTTCACTCCCTACCTACCACCCAACTTCACTCCCTACCTGCCGCCCAACTTCACTCCCTACCTGCCTCCCTACCTGCCTCCCAACTTCACTCCCTACCTGCCTCCCTACCTGCCGCCCAACTTCACTCCCTACCTGCCTCCCTACCTGCCGCCCAACTTCACTCCCTACCTACCACCCAACTTCACTCCCTACCTGCCGCCCAACTTCACTCCCTACCTGCCGCCCAACTTCACTCCCTACCTGCCGCCCAACTTCACTACCTACCTGCCTCCCTACCTGCCGTCCAACTTCACTCCCTACCTGCCTCCCTACCTGCCGCCCAACTTCACTCCCTACCTGCCTCCCTACCTGCCGCCCAACTTCACTCCCTACCTACCACCCAACTTCACTCCCTACCTGCCGCCCAACTTCACTCCCTACCTGCCGCCCAACTTCACTCCCTACCTGCCGCCCAACTTCACTCCCTACCTACCACCCAACTTCACTCCCTACCTGCCATCCAACTTCACTCCCTACCTGCCTCCCTACCTGCCGCCCAACTTCACTCCCTACCTACCACCCAACTTCACTCCCTACCTGCCGCCCAACTTCACTCCCTACCTGCCGCCCAACTTCACTCCCTACCTGCCTCCCTACCTGCCGTCCAACTTCACTCCCTACCTGCCTCCCTACCTGCCGTCCAACTTCACTCCCTACCTGCCTCCCTACTTCACTCCCTACCTGCCTCCCTAACTTCCGCCCAACTTCACTCCCTACCTGCCGCCCAACTTCACTCCCTACCTGCCGCCCAACTTCACTACCTACCTGCCGCCCAACTTCTCTCCCTACCTGCCGCCCAACTTCACTACCTACCTGCCTCCCTAACTTCCGCCCAACTTCACTCCCTACCTGCCGCCCAACTTCACTCCCTACCTGCCTCCCTAACTTCCGCCCAACTTCACTCCCTACCTGCCGCCCAACTTCACTCCCTACCTGCCGCCCAACTTCACTCCCTACCTGCCGCCCAACTTCACTCCCTACCTGCCTCCCTACCTGCCGTCCAACTTCACTCCCTACCTGCCGCCCAACTTCACTCCCTACCTGCCGCCCAACACTTTGGTTGGAGGAGATATTTGATTCATTTATAAAACAAAACAAATATTGATAATTCATATTGATTAGATACGTGATAAAACATTATTGCAGGAACATAACACACTATCTAATTATTCTATATTTCATTGATAATACAAAATAAACAAGATATTTAATGTTGATTATAATAAATACGTGAATGCACAAACCAGAACCATGTCCAGAATAAATACATGTCAGACTAGAACACCATGTCAAATCAAAATGGATGGACAATTAAAATAAATACATGTCAGACTAGAACACCATGTGAAATCAAAATGGATGGACAATTAAAATAAATACATGTCAGACTAGAACACCATGTCAAATCAAAATGGATGGACAATTAAAATAAATAAATGTCAGACTAGAACACCATGTCAAATCAAAATGGATGGACAATTAAAATAAATACATGTCAAACTAGAACACCATGTCAAATCAAAATGGATGGACATTTAAAATAAATACATGTCAGACTAGAACACCATGTCAAATCAAAATGGATGGACAATTAAAATAAATACATGTCAAACTAGAACACCATGTCAAATCAAAATGGATGGACAATTAAAATAAATACATGTCTAACTAGAACACCATGTCAAATCAAAATGGATGGACAATTAAAATAAATACATGTCTAACTAGAACACCATGTGAAATCAAAATGGATGGACAATTAAAATAAATACATGTCAGACTAGAACACCATGTCAAATCAAAATGGATGGACATTTAAAATAAATACATGTCTAACTAGAACACCATGTCAAATCAACATTTATGGACAATTAAATAAAATAAATGTCTAATTCAGATGCTCACTTCTTAATTCTCTCCCCGAAGCATGCGATTTCCTCCAACAGGTTTTGGACAGTGATGACAGTCTCTTGAACCATGTGAATTTTTTCCATCAAACCTCTCTTCTCAGATTCCTACAACATTAAAGGACCAGTCAGTCCTACATGTCTTTAGATTCCTACAACAAAGGACCAGTCAGTCCTCCATGTCTTTAGATTCCTACAACATTAAAGGACCAGTCAGTCCTCCATGTCTTTAGATTCCTACAACATTAAAGGACCAGTCAGTCCTCCATGTCTTTAGATTCCTACAACATTAAAGGACCAGTCAGTCCTACATGTCTTTAGATTCCTACAACATTAAAGGACCAGTCAGTCCTCCATGTCTTTAGATTCCTACAACATTAAAGGACCAGTCAGTCCTCCATGTCTTTAGATTCCTACAACATTAAAGGACCAGTCAGTCCTACATGTCTTTAGATTCCTACAACATTAAAGGACCAGTCAGTCCTCCATGTCTTTAGATTCCTACAACATTAAAGGTCCAGTCATATAATGCATACAGAGCAGAATTAGGACTATACCTGCTAGTTATCAAAATCCAGAAAAGAGCTGTTAAATTCTACAACCACCTAAAAGGAAGCGATGCTCACACATTCCACCACAAAGCCCTCACCTACAGAGAGATGAACCTAGAAAAGAGTCCCCTCAGCCAGCTGGTTCTGGGGCTCTGTTCACAAACACAAACAGACCCCACAGAGCCCCAAGACATCAACACAATTAGACTCTACTCTGACTGCAGAGGTTCTGTCTGACTGCAGAGGTTCTGTCTGACTGCAGAGGTTCTGTCTGACTGCAGAGGTTCTGTCTGACTGCAGAGGTTCTGTCTGACTGTAGAGGTTCTGTCTGCTAGCAGGGCTTTTCCCAGGCCTGCCTGTCTGTCTGACTGTTTATGTTCTGTCTGACTGACTGCAGAGGTTCTGTCTGACTGCAGAGGTTCTGTCTGACTGCAGAGGTTCTGTCTGACTGCAGAGGTTCTGTCTGACTGCAGAGGTTCTGTCTGCTAGCAGGGCTTTTCCCAGGCCTGCCTGTCTGTCTGACTGTTTATGTTCTGTCTGACTGACTGCAGAGGTTCTGTCTGACTGCAGAGGTTCTGTCTGACTGCAGAGGTTCTGTCTGACTGTAGAGGTTCTGTCTGTCTGACTGTAGAGGTTCTGTCTGTCTGACTGTAGAGGTTCTGTCTGTCTGACTGTAGAGGTTCTGTCTGTCTGACTGTAGAGGTTCTGTCTGACTGTAGAGGTTCTGTCTGACTGTAGAGGTTCTGTCTGTCTGACTGTAGAGGTTCTGTCTGTCTGACTGTAGAGGTTCTGTCTGACTGTAGAGGTTCTGTCTGACTGTAGAGGTTCTGTCTGTCTGACTGCAGAGGTTCTGTCTGTCTGACTGTAGAGGTTCTGTCTGTCTGACTGTAGAGGTTCTGTCTGTCTGACTGTAGAGGTTCTGTCTGACTGTAGAGGTTCTGTCTGTCTGACTGTAGAGGTTCTGTCTGACTGTAGAGGTTCTGTCTGTCTGACTGTAGAGGTTCTGTCTGTCTGACTGTAGAGGTTCTGTCTGTCTGACTGTAGAGGTTCTGTCTGTCTGACTGTAGAGGTTCTGTCTGTCTGACTGTAGAGGTTCTGTCTGACTGTAGAGGTTCTGTCTGTCTGACTGTAGAGGTTCTGTCTGACTGTAGAGGTTCTGTCTGACTGTAGAGGTTCTGTCTGTCTGACTGTAGAGGTTCTGTCTGTCTGACTGTAGAGGTTCTGTCTGCTAGCAGGGCTTTTCCCAGGCCTGCCTGTCTGTCTGACTGTTTATGTTCTGTCTGACTGACTGCAGAGGTTCTGTCTGACTGTAGAGGTTCTGTCTGACTGTAGAGGTTCTGTCTGACTGTAGAGGTTCTGTCTGTCTGACTGTAGAGGTTCTGTCTGTCTGACTGCAGAGGTTCTGTCTGACTGCAGAGGTTCTGTCTGACTGTAGAGGTTCTGTCTGACTGTAGAGGTTCTGTCTGACTGTAGAGGTTCTGTCTGTCTGACTGTAGAGGTTCTGTCTGACTGTAGAGGTTCTGTCTGTCTGACTGTAGAGGTTCTGTCTGACTGCAGAGGTTCTGTCTGACTGTAGAGGTTCTGTCTGACTGTAGAGGTTCTGTCTGACTGTAGAGGTTCTGTCTGACTGACTGTAGAGGTTCTGTCTGTCTGACTGTAGAGGTTCTGTCTGACTGTAGAGGTTCTGTCTGACTGTAGAGGTTCTGTCTGTCTGACTGTAGAGGTTCTGTCTGACTGCAGAGGTTCTGTCTGACTGTAGAGGTTCTGTCTGACTGTAGAGGTTCTGTCTGACTGTAGAGGTTCTGTCTGACTGACTGTAGAGGTTCTGTCTGTCTGACTGTAGAGGTTCTGTCTGACTGTAGAGGTTCTGTCTGTCTGACTGTAGAGGTTCTGTCTGACTGTAGAGGTTCTGTCTGTCTGACTGTAGAGGTTCTGTCTGTCTGACTGTAGAGGTTCTGTCTGTCTGACTGCAGAGGTTCTGTCTGTCTGACTGCAGAGGTTCTGTCTGACTGTAGAGGTTCTGTCTGCTAGCAGGGCTTTTCCCAGGCCTGCCTGTCTGTCTGACTGTTTATGTTCTGTCTGTCTGACTGTAGAGGTTCTGTCTGAGATGCTTCATCTGCCTCCAGTCTGTCCTCTCTGTCCTCCTGTCTGTCCTCCTGTCTGTCCTCCTGTCTGTCCTCCTGTCTGTCCTCCCTGTCCTCCTGTCTGTCCTCCTGTCTGTCCTCCTCTCTGTCCTCCTCTCTGTCCTCCTGTCTGTCCTCCTGTCTGTCCTCCTGTCTGTCCTCCTGTCTGTCCTCTCTGTCCTCCTGTCTGTCCTCCTGTCTGTCCTCCCTGTCCTGCTGTCTGTCAGAACCTCTCTCTCTGATGTATAACACAAACATATACACATTACTGTACAACCACATCACACACACACACACAACACAAAGACCATGGGCTCATCTCAGCTCAACTATCCTTTTACTTAATCCCTCTTTCATTTCTCCTCCTTTTGTTGTGGAGGTGGTCTCTGCTGTGTCCCAAATGGTACCCTATTCCCTATGTAGTGCACTACTTTAGACCAGGCCCCACAGAGAATAGCGTGGCATTTGGTACTCAGACCTGCTCTGTCTGAAGTCTGTCTGATGTCTGCACGTCTGTGTGACTCTGTGTCCTGCTCCGTCTCTCTCTATCTCTCCCTGTCTTTCTCCATCTCTATCTCTCTATGTCTCTCTCTATCTCGCTCTATCTCTCTGTCTCTCTCCGTCTCTCGCTATCTCTCCCTGTCTCTCCCTGTCTCTCTCTATCTCTCTCTATCTCTCCCTGTCTCTCCCTGTCTCTCTCTGTCTCTCTCTGTCTCTCTCTGTCTCTCTCTGTCTCTCTCTGTCTCTCTCTCCCTGCTAGCAGACATAACCTCTACAGTCAGTCAGTCAGACAGGCCTGGGAACAGCCCTTATAGCAGACAGAACCTCTACAGTCAGACAGTCAGACAGGCCTGGGAACAGCCCTTATAGCAGACAGAACCTCTACAGTCAGACAGTCAGACAGGCCTGGGAAAAGCCCTGTTAGCAGACAGAGCCTCTACAGTCAGACAGAACATCTACAGTCAGACAGACAGACAGACAGGCCTAGGAACAGCCCTGCTAGCAGACAGAGCCTCTATAGTCAGTCAATCAATCAGACAGACAGGCCTAGGAACAGCACTTGCTAGCCAGATAGCTCCTACTCATTTTAACCCACGGGCAACATTCGGTTTTCACCAAGGTCCAGAAGGCCGCACATAAAAATGATTACATTTCTTGCCGCCAATTCATTAAAAAAATAGTCCTCTATCCATCGCTTTTGGAATTTCCGAAGCTGCCTGACTGTCTAGCGTTCGTTTAGACGACTGATAGCTTAGCAGGCTGTGAAGAGACTATCCATGGAGGTCCATTATCAGGTTATACTGTAGAGACTATCCATGGAGGTCCATTATCATGTTATACTGTAGAGACTATCCATGGAGGTCCATTATCATGTTATACTGTAGAGACTATCCATGGAGGTCCATTATCATGTTATACTGTAGAGACTATCCATGGAGGTCCATTATCAGGTTATACTGTAGGTTATACTGTAGAGACTATCCATGGAGGTCCATTATCATGTTATACTGTAGAGACTATCCATGGAGGTCCATTATCATGTTATACTGTAGAGACTATCCATGGAGGTCCATTATCATGTTATACTGTAGGTTATACTGTAGAGACTATCCATGGAGGTCCATTATCATGTTATACTGTAGAGACTATCCATGGAGGTCCATTATCAGGTTATACTGTAGAGACTATCCATGGAGGTCCATTATCATGTTATACTGTAGAGACTATCCATGGAGGTCCATTATCAGGTTATACTGTAGAGACTATCCATGTAGGTCCATTATCATGTTATACTGTAGAGACTATCCATGGAGGTCCATTATCATGTTATACTGTAGAGACTATCCATGGAGGTCCATTATCAGGTTATACTGTAGAGACTATCCATGGAGGTCCATTATCAGGTTATACTGTAGAGACTATCCATGGAGGTCCATTATCATGTTATACTGTAGAGACTATCCATGGAGGTCCATTATCATGTTATACTGTAGAGACTATCCATGGAGGTCCATTATCATGTTATACTGTAGAGACTATCCATGTAGGTCCATTATCATGTTATACTGTAGAGACTATCCATGGAGGTCCATTATCAGGTTATACTGTAGAGACTATCCATGGAGGTCCATTATCATGTTATACTGTAGAGACTATCCATGGAGGTCCATTATCAGGTTATACTGTAGAGACTATCCATGTAGGTCCATTATCAGGTTATACTGTAGGTTATACTGGAGAGACTATCCATGGAGGTCCATTATCATGTTATACTGTAGAGACTATCCATGGAGGTCCATTATCATGTTATACTGTAGAGGCTATACATGGAGGTCCATTATCATGTTATACTGTAGAGACTATCCATGGAGGTCCATTATCAGGTTATACTGTAGAGACTATCCATGGAGGTCCATTATCAGGTTATACTGTAGAGACTATCCATGGAGGTCCATTATCATGTTATACTGTAGAGACTATCCATGGAGGTCCATTATCAGGTTATACTGTAGAGACTATCCATGGAGGTCCATTATCAGGTTATACTGTAGAGACTATCCATGGAGGTCCATTATCAGGTTATACTGTAGGTTATACTGTAGAGACTATCCATGGAGGTCCATTATCAGGTTATACTGTAGAGACTATCCATGGAGGTCCATTATCAGGTTATACTGTAGAGACTATCCATGGAGGTCCATTATCATGTTATACTGTAGAGACTATCCATGGAGGTCCATTATCATGTTATACTGTAGAGACTATCCATGTAGGTCCATTATCATGTTATACTGTAGAGACTATCCATGGAGGTCCATTATCATGTTATACTGTAGAGACTATCCATGGAGGTCCATTAACAGGTTATACTGTAGAGGCTATACATGGAGGTCCATTATCATGTTATACTGTAGAGACTATCCATGGAGGTCCATTATCAGGTTATACTGTAGGTTATACTGTAGAGACTATCCATGGAGGTCCATTATCATGTTATACTGTAGAGACTATCCATGGAGGTCCATTATCATGTTATACTGTAGAGACTATCCATGGAGGTCCATTATCATGTTATACTGTAGAGACTATCCATGGAGGTCCATTATCAGGTTATACTGTAGAGACTATCCATGGAGGTCCATTATCAGGTTATACTGTAGAGACTATCCATGGAGGTCCATTATCAGGTTATACTGTAGAGACTATCCATGGAGGTCCATTATCATGTTATACTGTAGAGACTATCCATGGAGGTCCATTATCATGTTATACTGTAGGTTATACTGTAGAGACTATCCATGGAGGTCCATTATCAGGTTATACTGTAGAGACTATCCATGGAGGTCCATTATAATAATAAATAATAATAATATGCCATTTAGCAGATCAGGTTATACTGTAGGTTATACTGTAGAGACTATCCATGGAGGTCCATTATCATGTTATACTGTAGAGGCTATACATGGAGGTCCATTATCATGTTATACTGTAGAGACTATCCATGTAGGTCCATTATCAGGTTATACTGTAGAGACTATCCATGGAGGTCCATTATCAGGTTATACTGTAGAGACTATCCATGGAGGTCCATTATCATGTTATACTGTAGAGACTATCCATGGAGGTCCATTATCATGTTATACTGTAGAGACTATCCATGGAGGTCCATTATCATGTTATACTGTAGAGACTATCCATGGAGGTCCATTATCATGTTATACTGTAGAGACTATCCATGGAGGTCCATTATCAGGTTATACTGTAGAGACTATCCATGGAGGTCCATTATCATGTTATACTGTAGGTTATACTGTAGGTTATATTGTAGGTTATATTGTAGTTTATATTGTAGGTTATACTGTAGGTTATACTGTAGGTTATATTGTAGGTTATATTGTAGGATATACTGTAGGTTATATTGTAGGTTATATTGTAGGTTATATTGTAGGTTATACTGTAGGTTATACTGTAGGTTATACTGTAGGTTATATTGTAGTTTATATTGTAGTTTATATTGGAGTTTATATTGGAGGTTATATTGTAGGTTATACTGTAGGTTATATTGTAGGTTATACTGTAGGTTATATTGTAGGTTATATTGTAGTTTATATTGTAGGTTTTATTGTAGGTTATATTGTAGGTTATATTGTAGGTTATACTGTAGGTTATATTGTAGGTTATATTGTAGTTTATATTGTAGGTTATATTGTAGGTTATATTGTAGGTTATACTGTAGGTTATATTGTAGGTTATATTGTAGGATATACTGTAGGTTATATTGTAGTTTATATTGTAGGTTATATTGTAGGTTATATTGTAGGTTATATTGTAGGTTATACTGTAGGTTATACTGTAGGTTATATTGTAGTTTATATTGTAGGTTATATTGTAGGTTATATTGTAGGTTATACTGTAGGTTATATTGTAGGTTATACTGTAGGTTATACTGTAGGTTATATTGTAGTTTATATTGTAGTTTATATTGTAGGTTATACTGTAGGTTATACTGTAGGTTATATTGTAGGTTATATTGTAGGTTATACTCTAGGTTATATTGTAGGTTATACTGTAGGTTATATTGTAGTTTATATTGTAGGTTTTATTGTAGGTTATACTGTAGGTTATATTGTAGGTTATATTGTAGGTTATATTGTAGTTTATATTGTAGGTTATATTGTAGGTTATGTTGTAGGTTATACTGTAGGTTATATTGTAGGTTATATTGTAGTTTATATTGTAGTTTATATTGTAGGTTATATTGTAGGTTATACTGTAGGTTATATTGTAGGTTATACTGTAGGTTATATTGTAGTTTATATTGTAGGTTATACTGTAGGTTATATTGTAGGTTATATTGTAGTTTATATTGTAGGTTATACTATATATTATATTGTAGGTTATACTGTAGGTTATACTGTAGGTTATATTGTAGGTTATATTGTAGGTTATACTGGAGGTTATATTGTAGGTTATACTGGAGGTTATATTGTAGGTTATACTGGAGGTTATATTGTAGGTTATACTGTAGGTGTCACGGTTTCGGCCGAGGCGGCCCCTCCTCCTTGTTCGGGCAGGTTTCGGCGGTCGTCGTCTCCGGAGTACTAGCTGCCACCGTTCTATGTTTCTTGTTTGATTGGTTTTGTCTGTTTGTCACACCTGTTTTGTGTTATGTCTCATTAAGCACCCTATTTAGTTCCTTGTTGTTAGTTAGGTGTTGTGTGTAATTGTTTCCTTGTCGTGTTGCTGCGCTACCTATTTTGGTGCGCTATTTTGTAGCTTGCCTCCTTGTTGTTTTTAGGAGAGATTTACGCACATGTTTAGTGCGCCCGTTTGCTTACGCCTGTGCGCGCTTTTCTATCCTCCGGGCTGTTCTTGGATTATTTTGTGTGATCTACTAAAGTCTTTGTTTGGACTTAACTTCTGCGTCCTGCGCCTGATTCCACACCACACCTACCTACAGCAACTCTTGACAGAATTACACACCACATATGGAATCAGCAGGAGCACCCACCGACATCATGGAGGAGCGTCTTCGTGGTCAAGAGGATCGAATCAACCAGATCGGGCACGCCTTGGACCGCGTCATGAACACCCTCCATCGATGGGAGACAAGCGGGGTACCCACACCCCCACCTATCGCACCATCACCATCGGACAGCCCGCCCGTCCAACTACCGGAACCCAGTGGGATTCGGCTCTCGCTCCCGAGGGCGTACGATGGCACCGCTGCCGGGTGTCAGGGGTTCCTATTACAAGTGGAGCTCTACCTTGCCACCATACACCCGGCGCCCTCGGGATACGAGAGCGTTTCCGCCCTCATCTCCTGTCTCACCGGCAAGGCGTTGGAGTGGGCCAACGCCGAATGGAGGGGAATAGACGCCGCCACAGTCACCTATGCAGAGTTCTCCCGCCACCTCCGTGCTGTCTTCGACCATCCACCAGAGGGGAAGGCGGCGGGGGAGCGTCTATTCTACCTCCGACAGGGGATGAGGAGCGCTCAAGAGTTTGCGCTGGAGTTCCGGACTCTGGCGGCAGATGCAGGGTGGAATGAGAGGGCCCTCATAGACCACTTTAGATGTAGCCTTCGGGAGGACGTCCGCAGAGAGTTAGCGTGCAGGGATACTACACTAACATTTGACCAGTTGGTGGACATGGCCATTCGGCTGGACACCCTGCTCGCGACCCGCGGACGTCCCAAGTGGGGGCCTCCCATTCCACCCTCCAGCGCCTCCGAGCCGAGCCCGATGGAGCTTGGAGGTGCTGGCGCTAGAGGGAGGAGAGGAAGGAGCCCGAGGGGGGCAGTCTCCTGCACCAACTGTGGCCGCGGAGGGCACACCGCGGCTAGGTGCTGGGGAGGGTCCCCTGGTGAGGGAGATGGCAGGTCACACATTGGGGAGTCCTCCCGGGTGAGTAGGCGCCCTACTTACCCAGAGCTTTCTCTCGTACACATTACATTACCTGTTTGTTTCCCACAGGTTGCACCTCGTTCCCAGCATAAGGCGCTAGTCGATTCAGGCGCAACTGGGAATTTTGTAGATCGTAAATTCTGTGTTAAGTTAGGGATTCCCCTCCTTCCAGTCGATAAGCCTTTCCCTGTACATGCCTTAGATAGTCGTCCGTTAGGATCTGGGTTGATTGGGGAGGTCACGGCGCCACTTAGGATGATGACGCAGGGGGGTCATGAGGAGACGATTCAACTCTATCTGATCGACTCTCCTGCGTATCCGGTGGTACTGGGGCTTCCCTGGTTGATTACCCATGATCCTACGATTTCGTGGCGAGAGAAGGCTCTTAAAGGGTGGTCTGCTCAGTGTGAGGGGCTATGTCTGGGTGTTTCCGTAGGGGCGACCTCGGTGGAGAGCCCGAACCAGATGCCAGCACTGCACATTCCGCCTGAGTATGAGGATTTGGCACTCGTGTTTAGTAAGACCAGAGCGGCACGGTTGCCGCCTCATAGACAGGGGGATTGTGCGATAGACCTCCAGATAGGAGCTGCGCTCCCGCGGAGCCATGTGTATCCTTTGTCACAGGAGGAGAAAAGGGCAATGGAGACTTACATTGCCGAGTCTCTAAGACAGGGATACATACGGCCTTCTTCTTCTCCCGCGTCCTCAAGCTTCTTTTTTGTGAAGAAAAAGGATGGAGGTTTGCGTCCGTGTATTGATTACCGCGGTCTCAATCAGGTGACTGTGAAATATAGTTATCCACTCCCGCTGATTGCGACCATGACGGAGTCATTACACGGGGCACGGTTCTTCACAAAATTGGACCTCACGAACGCATATAACTTGGTGCGCATTAGGGAGGGCGATGAGTGGAAGACAGCATTTAGTACTACCTCCGGCCATTACGAGTATCTCGTCATGCCATATGGGTTAATGAATGCTCCATCAGTCTTCCAATCGTTTGTAGATGAGATTTTCCGGGACATGCAGGCGCAGGGAGTGGTGGTGTACATAGATGATATTCTTGTGTACAGTTCTACTCGGGCCGAGCATGTAGCCCTGGTGCGCAGGGTATTGAGGAGACTGTTGGAGCATGACCTGTATGTCAAAGCCGAGAAATGTCTGTTCTTTCAGGAGTCAGTTTCCTTTTTGGGTTACCAGTTGTCTGCGTCAGGGGTGAGAATGGAGGTGGACCGAGTGTCTGCCGTGCGTAATTGGCAAACCCCAACTACAGTTAAAGAGGTGCAGCGGTTCTTGGGTTTTGCGAATTACTACCGGAGGTTTATCCGGGGTTTTGGACAGGTGGCAGCTCCCATAACGTCTCTTCTGAAGGGGGGTCCGGTGCGCTTGCAGTGGTTGGCTGAGGCGGACAGGGCCTTTGGGAGACTGAAGGACCTGTTTACCTCGGCTCCGGTGCTGGCGCACCCGGATCCCGCTTTACCCTTCCAAGTAGAGGTGGACGCGTCTGAGGCCGGTATCGGGGCAGTTCTTTCACAACGGTCCGGCACACCACCTAAGCTCCGCCCCTGTGCTTTTTATTCTAAGAAGCTCAGTCCGGCGGAGCGGAATTATGACGTAGGGGACAGGGAGCTGTTAGCCGTAGTACAGGCCCTAAAGGTGTGGAGGCATTGGCTTGAGGGGGCTCAACACCCTTTCCTCATTCTGACCGACCACCGTAACCTGGAATACATTCGGGCAGCTAGGAGACTGAATCCTCGCCAGGCTCGATGGACTATGTTTCTCGCCCGGTTTGTGTTCAAGATCACTTACATCCCTGGGTCCCAGAACGGGAAGGCAGATGCCCTGTCCCGGCGGTATGACACGGAGGAGAGGTGCGTGGAGTCCATTCCCATACTACCGGAGTCTTGTCTGGTGGCACCGGTGGTGTGGGAGGTCGATGCGGAGATCGAGCGGGCATTACGCACCGACCCTAGCCCTCCACAGTGTCCGGTGGGTCAGACGTACGTCCCGCTCGAGGTCCGGGATCGGCTGATTTATTGGGCTCACACGTCACCCTCCTCTGGACATCCAGGTATTGGCCGGACAGTGCACTGCCTTAGTACGAAGTACTGGTGGCCAACGTTAGCCAGGGATGTGAGGGTTTATGTCTCCTCCTGCTCAGTGTGTGCCCAGTGTAAGGCGCCCAGACACTTGCCCAGGGGTAAATTACAACCCCTGCCCGTTCCACAACGACCCTGGTCTCACCTCTCGTGGATTTTGTTACCGACCTTCCCTCCTCACAAGGGAATACCACCATCCTGGTCGTTGTGGATCGGTTCTCGAAGGCCTGTCGTCTCCTTCCCATGCCGGGTCTTCCTACTGCCCTACAGACCGCTGAGGCTCTATTTACTCACGTCTTCCGGCATTACGGGGTACCCGAGGATATAGTGTCCGATCAAGGCCCCCAGTTTACCTCCAGAGTCTGGAGAGCCTTTATGGAACGGTTGGGGGTCTCGGTGAGCCTTACCTCGGGTTACCACCCGGAGAGTAATGGGCAGGTCGAACGAGTCAACCAGGATGTGGGTAGGTTTCTGAGGTCATATTGTCAGGGCCGGCCGGAGGAGTGGGCGAGATATGTGCCCTGGGCCGAGATGGCACAGAACTCTCTCCGCCACTCCTCCACTAGACTAACCCCTTTCCAGTGTGTGTTAGGGTACCAGCCGGTTCTGGCACCTTGGCATGAGAGCCAGATCGAGGCCCCTGCTGTGGATGAGTGGGTGCGGCGCTCGGAGGAGACGTGGAACGCTGCACACGTCCATCTGCAGCGAGCCATCCGTCGACAGAAGACGAGCGCCGACCTACACCGCAGTGAGGGGCCAGTGTACGCACCTGGAGATCGAGTCTGGCTCTCAACCAGAAACCTGCCCCTCCGCCTGCCCTGCCGGAAGCTGGGTCGGCGGTTTGTGGGGCCTTTTAAAGTCCTGAGGAGATTGAACGAGGTGTGTTACAGGTTACAACTGCCCATTGATTACAAGAATATTAACCCCTCGTTCCATGTGTCTCTCCTCAGGCCGGTGGTAGCTGGTCCACTCCAGGACTTTGAGATTGAGGAGACTCCTCCGCCCCCGTTGGACATCGAGGGGGCTCCGGCGTACACTGTTCGGACCATCCTGGATTCGAGACGCCGGATGGGGGGTCTCCAATATCTCGTGGAGTGGGAGGGGTACGGTCCGGAGGAGCGGTGCTGGGTGCCGAGGAGGGACATTCTGGATCCGTCCCTGCTGACCGAATTCCATCGTGGTCATCCTACTCGCCCTGCTCCGCGTCCTCCTGGTCGTCCCCGAGGCCGGGGGCGGCGCACGGCTGGAGCCGCGCGTCAAGGGGGGGGGGGTACTGTCACGGTTTCGGCCGAGGCGGCCCCTCCTCCTTGTTCGGGCAGGTTTCGGCGGTCGTCGTCTCCGGAGTACTAGCTGCCACCGTTCTATGTTTCTTGTTTGATTGGTTTTGTCTGTTTGTCACACCTGTTTTGTGTTATGTCTCATTAAGCACCCTATTTAGTTCCTTGTTGTTAGTTAGGTGTTGTGTGTAATTGTTTCCTTGTCGTGTTGCTGCGCTACCTATTTTGGTGCGCTATTTTGTAGCTTGCCTCCTTGTTGTTTTTAGGAGAGATTTACGCACATGTTTAGTGCGCCCGTTTGCTTACGCCTGTGCGCGCTTTTCTCGCCTCCGGGCTGTTCTTGGATTATTTTGTGTGATCTACTAAAGTCTTTGTTTGGACTTAACTTCTGCGTCCTGCGCCTGATTCCACACCACACCTACCTACAGCAACTCTTGACAGTAGGTTATACTGTAGATTATATTGTAGGTTATACTGTAGGTTATATTGTAGGTTATACTGTAGGTTATATTGTAGGTTATACTGTAAGGTATATTGTAGGTTATACTGTAGGTTATATTGTAGGTTATATTGTAGGTTATATTGTAGTTTATATTGTAGGTTATACTGTAGGTTATATTGTAGGTTATACTGTAGGTTATATTGTAGTTTATATTGTAGGTTATATTGTAGGTTATATTGTAGTTTATATTGTAGGTTATACTGTAGGTTATACTATATATTATATTGTAGGTTATACTGTAGGTTATACTGTAGGTTATATTGTAGGTTATATTGTAGGTTATACTGGAGGTTATATTGTAGGTTATACTGGAGGTTATATTGTAGGTTATATTGTAGGTTATATTGTAGGTTATACTGTAGGTTATACTGGAGGTTATACTGTAGGTTATACTGTAGGTGATATTGTAGGTTATACTGTAGGTTATACTGGAGGTTATATTGTAGGT
>NW_028165772.1:5000-27798 GCF_964263955.1 Coregonus lavaretus
GTGTGTGTGTACGCTTGTGGCTGTGTGTGGCTGTGTGTGTGTGTGTGTGTGTGTGTGTGTGTGTGTGGCTGTGTGTGTGGCTGTGTGTGTGTACGCTTGTGGCTGTGTGTGTGGCTGTGTGTGTGTTTGTGTGTGTGTGTGTGTGGCTGTGTGTGTGTGTGTGTGTGTGTGGCTGTGTGTGTGGCTGTGTGTGTGTGTGGCTGTGTGTGTGTGTGTGTGTGTGTTGCTGTGTGTGTGTGTGTGTGTGTGTGTGTGTGTGTGTGTGTGTGTGTGGCTGTGTGTGTGGCTGTGTGTGTGTGTGTGTGGCTGTGTGTGTGTGTGTGTGTGTGTTGCTGTGTGTGTGTGTGTGCGCGCGTCAGTGCCGCTTAAGATTAGGGAGGACAATATATATTATTTATGAGCATGGCCTTATTTCTATTACAGCATATTGGATGACTGTCATTCATATTCCATTCACCCAGTTCAATGTAACATCGATAGGTTTAGGCTACTACATGAATGTTCCCTGTACCCATCATGAGGTTGCTACAACCTAGCCTATGAATGAAAGTTTACAACGTAGGTGCACAGGTCGAGAGAGAAATTTGAGTAAGGTGTCAGACAGTGACGCATTTAATACCGCCTTGCACACTCTGGCCTGCATCTAGCAGATCTAGGGTGTAATCATTAGTCCAAACAGATGTTGCAATCAAAACGAGAGTTTGACAAATTCAGGTAGGTCTATCCCCAGTTTCATTCCGCTTGCTTCCGTTTAAGAAACGTTTTTCAACAGAATTGGCGGAATGAATACACCCCTGATCATCCGCGCACACAGTTCACTTTCATAGCAGCCACCTAAAGCATCATCACTTTGCTCTTTGGATAATTCCTTCTCACATCTACGTGCTCTCCTCCTCTCACCTTTTCCCTTCGCTTGTGGACTTCAGCTGTCTGTGACCAGGCGCAAAAACCCTCTACAAGCCAAACCTTCATACCATAACCGCTAACCGCTACACACAGCCTACATCGTTGTCACCACATCAGCTAACATCATAGTCAACATAGCTACTAGAACTAACGCGTTAGCAAACCCGCTACAATCACGCGGTACAGTGTACAGCAAGCAGTTTAGCAGTTACACCGGCGAGCCCCGGTGGCAATAAATTAATAAAACCAAACTTGGAAGAGTTCTAGTGTTGGATAGCCATAGCCAGCTAGCTAACATAAATAGCATTCTAAATTAGCTAGCTGCATTAGCTAGCTAAGTAAGTGAAAGTGATTTTTCTCTCTTCTGCTTCTCCTTATTTTTTAAAGAAATTAATTTGTACAAAACTGTTAAACTATTGTCTTTCTCTCTCTTTGAGTCAACTACTCACCACATTTTATGCACTGCAGTGCTAGCTAGCTGTAGCTTATGCTTTCAGTACTAGATTCATTCTCTGATCCTTTGATTGGGTGGACAACATGTCAGTTCCTGCTGCAAGAGCTCTGATTGGTTGGAGGACGTCCTATGGAAGTCGTCATAATTACTGTGTAAGTCTACGGAAGGGGGTGAGAACCATGATCCTCCTAGGTTTCGTATTGAAGTCAATGTACACAGAGGAGGACGGAAAATAGATGTCCAAGGGGGTGCTGTTGAGGCTACTGTAGACCTTCATTGCAAAACAGTGTGTTTTAATCAGTTATTTGGCGACGTGAATATATTAATATAGTTTTATCTAAAAAGGATCACTTTTTTAGTGTTTCACTATTTTTATGAAATTCACTAAGTAGGATGGTCCTCCCCTTCCTCCTCTGAGGAGCCTCCACTGGTATGTGTGTGTGTCTCTGTCCAGGCTCTGTCGTAGCCGGCCGCGACCGGGCGGCGTCGTCCAGGGTAGGGGAGGGAATGGCCGGCAGGGATGTAGCTCAGTTGGTAGAGCATTGTGTTTGCAAGGCAGGGTTGTGGGTTCGATTCCCATGGGGGGCCAGTATGAAAAAAAAACAATAAAAAAAAAACATGTATGCACTCACTAACTGTAAGTCGCTCTGGATAAGAGCGTCTGCTAAATGACTAAAATGTAAATGTAAATGTCTCTGTGTGGTAATTCTACCCCCATACCCTGATCCCAGCTCCAGCTCATTCATTCCATTTATACCCCCACAACAGACAGAGTTGAATGGAAATGGCCTGTTGACGCCAGGAGGTTATCCATGTAGCTCACACAACAACATAATTAGCACAGCGGGGTAACAGCAGATAACAGAGATGAAAGGGGCTCACGGGAGGGGGGGCTTAGTTCAAATAAGCAAGTAATGTCTAATCAATAGATTCTAAAGCGTTGTAAATTCTGAACGTGCTTATAATGCATTATGAACAGGATCTTCATAGAATGGTTTACCAATCAGAGTATCAGAGGCTAGATAGTGTGGACCACAAATAAACTACAATTGGTATACAGTTTCTCTGTTCCACTTACAGCGTCTGTGGAGTCTATACATAGCAGTTATGCATAGCTATACATTGTTACAGTATAATGGGTTAAATGGGAGAATCCTCGGGTCTATTCACCCAACAGCCTATTTACAGTGCATTCGGAAAGTATTCAGACCCCTTGACTTTTTCCACATTTTGTTACGTTACAGCTTTATTCTAAAATGGATTAAATTGGTTTTTTTTCCAATCATCAATCTACACACAATACCCCATAATGACGAAGCAAAAACAGGTTTTTATAAATATTTGCACATTAAAAAAAAAAAATATATATATATATATATATATATATATATAAAATAAAACATTTACATAAGTATTCAGACCCTTTACTCAGTACTTTGTTGAAGCACCTTTGGCACCTCGAGTCTTCTTGGGTATGACGCTACAAGCTTGGCACACCTGTATTTGGGGAGTTTCTCCAATTCTTCTCTGCAGATCCTCTCAAGCTCTGCCAGGTTGGATGGGGAGCGTCGCTGACAGCTATTTTCAGGTCTCTCTAGAGATGTTCGATTGGGTTCAAGTCCGGGCTCTGGCTGGGCCACTCAAGGAAATTCAGAGACTTGTCCCCAAGCCACTTCTGCGTTGTCTTGACTGTGTGCTCAGGGTCATTGTCCTGTTGGAAGGTGAACCTTCACCCCAGTCTGAGGCCCTCCCCCAATTGCTCAGTTTGGCCGGGCGGCCAGCTCTAGGAAGAGTGTCGGTGGTTCCAAACTTTTTCCATTTAAGAATGATGGAGGTCACTGTGTTCTTGGCGATCTTCAACGCTGCAGAAATGTTTTGGTACCCTTCCCCAGATCTGTGCCTCGACACAATCCTGTCTCTGAGCTTTACGGACAATTCCTTCGACCTCATAGCTTGGTTTTTGCTCTGACATGCACTGTGGGACCTTATTTAGACAGGTGTGTGCCTTTCCAAATCATGTCCAATCAATTGAATTGACCACAGGTGGACTCCAATCAAGTTGTAGAAACATCTCAAGGATGATCAATGGAAACAGGATGCACCTGAGCTCAATTTCGAGTCTCATAGAAAAGGGTCTGAATACTTATGTAAATAAGGTATTTCTGCTTTTTATTTGTAATACATATGCAAAAATTTCGAAAAACCTGTTTTCGCTTTGTCATTATGGGGTATTGATGAGGGGAAAAAATAATTGTATCGATTTTATAATAAGGCTGTACCAAAGCAAAAATGTGGAAAAGGGGAACTGGTCTGAATACTTTCCGAATGCACTGTATATCCCTCAATAAAATACCCCTTTATGTTTAGGGGCTGTATTCAATCCGCATCATAGAAATTCTGCTTTACCCCGTGATTTAAATTTAAAGGCAATGTTCCTGCTTTAGTGTAGACCGCATTCACGGTAAACACTGCTTATGTCGCTCTATCAGAAATTACCTTTAAATGACTATCGCTCAATCTGTAACGACTCAGCTTTCCAGACTGAATAGACTCCTTGGTTATACTGTGGTGGTAATGGGGGAATCCAATTCAAACCGTGTGGATGCTATTCACCCAACAGCCTATTTTTATCCCAATACAATACCGCCTCTCAAGTACTCCTTTCCTAGAATAGAGAGAAACTTTCTCTGAGTCTGAACTGGACCAAAGATATGGGGTAACAAACTGTCCACTCGTTTCAACACACATTCCCGTTGCTCTGAATCTGACACTACAAATATTGATAAACAACAGCATCTTGACCCTAACCGTCTAACTAACCCCTAACCCTGTTGCAACGCCACAGTACATTCTTCCACAGTGCAAACGTCTTGATTCGGACACTAAGCCAACTGATAAACAGCATCCTTACCCTAACACTCCTAACACTCTAAGGGTGCGTCCCAAATAGCACTTTGTTCCATATACACACCACCCAATGGGCACTGATCAAAAGTAGTGCACTATATAGGGAATAGGGTGCCATTTGATATGCAGTCTAAGGGTTCTGTTCAATCCGCATCGAGGAAGTTCAATGTAACAGCGTGATTGAAATTTAAAGGCAATGTTCCTGCTTTAGCAGAGACCGCATTCATGGTAAACACTGCTTATGTCGCTCTATCAGAAATTACCTTTAAATGACTATCGCTCAATCTGTAACGACTCAGCTTTCCAGATTGAATAGGGTCCTAACCCTTTAAAACTCTAAGGACATGACTAGCAGCAGCTACCAAGATATACAACTCTAGGGACATGACTAGCAGCAGCTACCATGAGATAAAACTCTAAGGACATGACTAGCAGCAGCTACCAAGAGATACAACTCTAGGGACATGACTAGCAGCAGCTACCATGAGATAAAACTCTAGGGACATGACTAGCAGCAGCTACCATGAGATAAAACTCTAGGGACATGACTAGCAGCAGCTACCATGAGATAAAACTCTAGGGACATGACTAACAGCAGCTACCATGAGATAAAACTCTAGGGACATGACTAGCAGCAGCTACCATGAGATAAAACTAACTCTAGGGACATGACCAGAAGCAGCTACCATGAGATAAAACTCTAGGGACATGACTAGCAGCAGCTACCATGAGATAAAACCCTAGGGACATGACTAGCAGCAGGTACCATGAGATAAAACTCTAGGGACATGACTAGCAGCAGCTACCATGAGATAAAACTCTAGGGACATGACCAGCAGCAGCTACCATGAGATAAAACTCTTGGGACATGACTAGCAGCAGGTACCATGAAATAAAACTCTAGGGACATGACCAGCAGCAGCTACCATGAGATAAAACTCTAGGGACATGACTAGCAACAGCTACCATGAGATAAAACTCTAGGGACATGACTAGCAGCAGCTACCTTGAGATAAAACTCTAGGGACATGACTAGCAACAGCTACCATGAAATAAAACTCTAGGGACATGACCAGCAGCAGCTACCATGAGATAAAACTATAGGGACAAGACTAGCAGCAGCTACCATGAGATAAAAATCTAGGGACATGACCAGAAGCAGCTACCATGAGATAAAACTCTAGGGACATGACTCGCAGCAGCTACCATGAGATAAAACTCTAGGGACATGACTAGCAGCAGCTACCATGAGATAAAACTCTAGGGACATGACTAGCAGCAGCTACCATGAGATAAAACTCTAGGGACATGACCAGAAGCAGCTACCATGAGATAAAACTCATAGGGACATGACTAGCAGCAGCTACCATGAGATAAAACTCTAGGGACATGACTAGCAGCAGCTACCATGAGATAGAACTCTAAGGACATGACTAACAGCATCTACCATGAGATAAAACTAACTCTAGGGACATGACTAGCAACAGCAACCATGAGATAAAGCTTTAACACTAATGACATGACTAGGCGCAGCTACCATGAGATAAAACTATAGGGACATGATTAGCAGCAGCTACCATGAGATAAAACTCTAGGCACATGATTAGCAGCAGCTACCATGAGATAAAACTATAGGGAAATGACTAGCAGTAACATGAGATAAAACTCTAGGGACATGACTAGCAGCAGCTACCATGAGATAAAGCTTTAACTCTAAGGACTTGACTAGCAGAAGCTACCATGTGATAAAACTCTAGGGACATGACTAGCAGCAGCTACCATGAAATAAAGTTCTAACTCTAGGGACATAACTAGCAGCAGCTACCATGATATAAAACTCTAGGGACATGACCAGCAGCAGCAACCATGAGATAAAACTCTAGAGACATGACTAGCAGCAGCTACCATGAGATAAAGCTCTAACTATAGGGACATGACTAGCAGCAGCTACAATGAGATAAAACTAACTCTAGGGACATGACCAGAAGCAGCTACAATGAGATAGAACTCTAGGGACATGACTAGCAGCATTTACCATGAGATAAAACTCTAGGGACATGACTAGCAGCAGCAACCATGAGATAAAACTCTAGGGACATGACCAGCAGCTACCATGAGATAAAACTATAGGGACATGACTAGCATCAGCAACCATGAGATAGAACTCTAGGGACATGACTAACAGCATCTACCTTGAGATAAAATTAACCCTAGGGACATGACTAGAGACAGCTACCATGAGATAAAACTCTAGGGACATGACTAGCAACAGTAACCATGAGATAAAGCTTTAACACTAACGACATGACTAGCCGCAGCTACCATTAGATACAACTCTAGGGACATGACTAGCAGCAGCTACCGTAAGATAAAACTCTAGAGACATGACTAGCAGCAGCTACCATGAGATAAAACTCTAGGGACATGACTAGCAGCAGCTACCGTAAGATAAAACTCTAGAGACATGACTAGCAGCAGCTACCATGAGATAAAGCTCTAACTCTAGGGATATGACTAGCAGCAGCTACCATGAGATAAAACTCTAGGGACATGACTAGCAGCAGCTACCATTGGATAAAACTCTAGGGAAATGACTAACAGCAGCTACCATGAGATAAAACTCTAACTCTAGGGACATGATTAGCAGCAGCTACCATGAGATGAAGCTCTAACACTAGGAACATGACTAGCATTAGCTACCATGAGATACAACTCTAGGGACATGACTAGCAGCAGCTACCAATAGATACAACTCTAGGGACATGACTAGCAGCAGCTACCATGAGATATAGCTTTAACTCTAGGGACATGACTAGCAGCAGCTACAATGAGATACAACTCTAGGGACATGACTAGCAGCAGCTACCATGAGATAAAGCTCTAACACTAGGGACATGACTAGCAGCAGCTACCAATATATCAAACTCTAGGGACATAACTAGCAGCAGCTACCATGAGATAAAACTCTAGGGACATGACTAGCAGCAGCTACCATGAGATAAAACTCTAGGGACATGACTAGCAGCAGGTACCATGAGATAAATCTCATAGGGACATGACTAGCAGCAGCTACCAAGAGATAAAACTAACTCTAAGGACATGCCCAGCAGCAGCTACCATGAGATAAAACTCTAGGGACATGACTAGCAGCAGCTACCATGAGATAAATCTCTAGGGACATGACTAGCAGCAGGTACCATGAGATAAAACTCTAGGGACATGACTAGCAGCAGCTACCATGAGATAAAACTCTAGGGACATGACTAGCAGCAGCTACCATGAGATAAAACTCTAACTCTAGGGACATGACCAGCAGCAGCTACCATGAGATAAAACTATAGGGACATGACTAGCAGCAGCTACCATGAGATAAAATTCTTGGGAAATGACTAGCAGCAGCTACCACGAAATAAAACTTACTCTAGGGACATGACCAGAAGCAGATACCATTATATAAAACTCTAGAGATATGACTAGCAGCAGCTACCGTAAGATAAAGCTTTAACTCTAGGGACTTGACTAAAAGCAGCTACCATGAGATAAAACTCTAGGGACATAACTAGCAGCAGCTACCATGACATAAAACTCTAGGGACATGACTAGCAGCAGGTACCTTGAGATAAAACTCTAGGGACATGACTAGCAGCAGCTACCATGAGATAAAACTCTAACTCTAGGGACATGACCAGCAGCAGCTACCATGAGATAAAACTATAGGGACATGACTAGCAGCAGCTACCATGAGATAAAATTCTTGGGAAATGACTAGCAGCAGCTACCACGAAATAAAACTTACTCTAGGGACATGACCAGAAGCAGATACCATTATATAAAACTCTAGAGATATGACTAGCAGCAGCTACCATGAGATAAAGCTTTAACTCTAGGGACATGACTAGCAGCAGCTACCATGAGATAGAGCTCTAACTCTAGGGACAATACTAGAAGCAGCTACCATGAAATAAAGCTTTAACTCTAGGGACATGACTAGAAGCAGGTACCATGAGATAAAACTCTAGGGACATGACTAGCAGCAGCTACCATGAGATAAAACTCTAGGGACATGACTAGCAGCAACTACCATGAGATAAAACTCTAGAGACATGACTAGCAGCAGCTACCAAGAGATAAAGCTTTAACTCTAGGGACATGACTAGCAGCAGCTACCATGATATAAAACTCTAGAGACATGACTAGCAGCAGCTACCATGAGATAAAACTAACTCTAGGGACATGACCAGCAGCAGCTACCATGAGATAAAATTCTAAGGACATGACTAGCAGCAGCTACCATGAAATACATCTCTAGGGACATGACTAGCAGCAGCTACCAAGAGATAAAGCTTTAACTCTAGGGACATGACTAGCAGCAGCTACCATGATATAAAACTCCAGGGACATGACTAGCAGCAGCTACCATGAGATAAAACTCTAGGGACATGACTAGCAGCAGCTACCATGAGATAAAGCTTTAACTCTAGGGACATGACTAGCAGCAGCTACCATGAGATAAAACAGTAGGGACATGACTAGCAACAGCTACCATAAAATAAAGCTCTAACACTAGGGACATGACTAGCAGCAGCAACCAAGAGATACAACTCTAGGGACATGACTAGCAGCAGGTACCTTGAGATAAAACTCTAGGGACATGACCAGCAGCAACAACCATGAGATAAAGCTCTAGGGACATGACTTGCAGCAGCTACCATGAGATAAAACTCTAGGGACATGACTAGCAGCAGCTACCATGAGATAAAGCTTTAACTCTAGGGACATGACTAGCAGCAGCTACCATGAGATAAAACAGTAGGGACATGACTAGCAACAGCTACCATAAAATAAAGCTCTAACACTAGGGACATGACTAGCAGCAGCAACCAAGAGATACAACTCTAGGGACATGACTAGCAGCAGGTACCTTGAGATAAAACTCTAGGGACATGACTAGCAGCAGCTACCATGAGATAAAGTTTTAACTCTAGGGACATGACTAGCAGCAGCTGCCATGAGATAAAGCTTTAACTCTAGGGACAATACTAGAAGCAGCTACCATGAAATAAAACTCTAGGGACATGACTAGCAGCAGCTACCATGAGATAAAGCTTTAACTCTAGGGACATGACTAGCAGCAGGTACCATGAGATAAAACTCTAGGGACATGACTAGCAGCAGCTACCATGAGATAAAACTCTAGGGACATGACTAGCAGCAGCTACCATGAGATAAAGTTTTAACTCTAGGGACATGACTAGCAGCAGCTGCCATGAGAAAAAACTCTAGGGGCATGAATAGCAGGAGCTACCATGATATAAAACTCTAGGGACAGGACTAGCAGCAGCTACCATGAGATAAAGATCTAGGGACATGACTAGAGGCATTTACCATGAGATAAAACACTAGGGACATGACCATCAGGAGCTAGCATGATATAAAACTCTAGGGACATGACTAGCAGCAGCTACCGTAAGATAAAGCTTTAACTATAGGGAAATGACTAGCAGCAGCTACCGTAAGATAAAGCTTTAACTCTAGGGACATGACTAGCAGCAGCTACCGTAAGATAAAGCTTTAATTCTAGGGACATCGCTAGTAGCAGCTACCATGAGATAGAGCTCTAACTCTAGGGACAATACTAGAAGCAGCTACCATGAGATAAAACTCTAGGGACATGACTAGCAGCAGCTACCATGAGATAAAGATTTAACTCTAGGGACATGACTAGCAGCAGGTACCATGAGATAAAACTCTAGGGACATGACTAGCAGCAGCTACCATGAGATAAAACTCTAGGGATATGACTAGCAGCAGCTGCCATGAGATAAAGCTTTAACTCTAGGGACAAAACTAGCAGCAGCTACCATGAGATAAAACTCTAGAGACATGACTAGCAGCAGCTACCATGAGATAATGCTCTAACTATAGGGACATGACTAGCAGCAGCTACCATGAGATAAAACTAACTCTAGGGACATGACCAGAAGCAGCTACAATGAGATAAAACTCTAGGGACATGACTAGCAGCAGCTACCATGATATAAAACTATAGGGACATGTTTAGCAGCAGCTGCCATGAGATAAAGATCTAGGGACATGACTAGAGGCATTTACCATGAGATAAAACTCTAGGGACATGACCATTAGGTTCTACCATGATATAAAACTCTAGGGACATGACTAGCAGCAGCTAACATGAGATACATCTCAAGGGACATGACTAGCAGCAGCTACCAAGAGATAAAGCTTTAACTCTAGGAACATGACTAGCAGCAGTTACCATGAGATTAAACTCCAAGGACATGATTGGCAGCAGCTACCATTAGATAAAACTCTAGGGACATGACTAGCAGCAGCTACCATGAGATAAAGCTTTAACTCTAGGGACATGACTAGCAGCAGCTACCATGAGATAAAACAGTAGGGACATGACTAGCAACAGCTACCATAAAATAAAGCTCTAACACTAGGGACATGACTAGGAGCAGCTACGAAGAGATAAAACTCTAGGGACATGACTAGCAGCAGGTACCTTGAGATAAAACTCTAGGGACATGACTAGCAGCAGGTACCATGATATAAAACTCTAGGGACATGACTAGCAGCAGCTACCATGAGATAAAACTATAGAGACATTTCTAGCAGCAGCTACCATGAGATAAAGCTTTAACTCTAGGGACATAACTAGCAGCAGCTACCATGAGATAAAACTCTAGGGACATGACCAGAAGCAGCTACAATAAGATAAAACTCTAGGGACATGACTAGCAGCAGCTACCATGAGATAAAACACTGGAGACATGACTAGCAGCAGCTACCATGAGATGAATCTCTAACTCTAGGGACATGACTAGCATCAGCTACCATGAGATAGTACTGTAGGGACATGACCAGCAGCAGCTACCATGAGATAAAATTCTAAGGACATGACTAGCAGCAGCTACCATGATATAAAGCTCTAACTCTAGGGACATGACTATCAGCAGCTACCAAGAGATAAAGCTTTAACTCTAGGGACATGAGTAGCAGCAGCTACCATGAGATAAAACTCCAGGGACATGACTAGCAGCAGCTACCATGAGATAAAACTCTAGGGACATGACTAGCAACAGCTACCATGAGATAAAACTCTAGGGACATGACTAGCAACAGCTACCATGAAATACATCTCTAGGGACATGACTAGCAGCAGCTACCAAGAGATAAAGCTTTAACTCTAGGGACATGACTAGCAGCAGCTACCATGAGATAAAACTCCAGGGACATGACTAGCAGCAGCTACCATGAGATAAAACTCTAGGGACATGACTAGCAACAGCTACCATGAGATAAAACTATAGAGACATGACTAGCAGCAGCTACCATGAGATAACGCTTTAACTCTAGGGACATAACTAGCAGCAGCTACCATGAGATTAAACTATAGGGACATGACCAGAAGCAGCTACAATGAGATAAAACTCTAGGGACATGACTAGCAGCAGCTACCATGAGATAAAACACTAGAGACATGACTAGCAACAGCTACCATGAGATGAAACTCTAACTCTAGGGACATGACTAGCAGCAGCTACCATGAGATAGTACTGTAGGGACATGACCAGCAGCAGCTACCATGAGATAACACTCTAGGGCCATGACTAGCAGCAGCTGCCATGAGATAAAGATCTAGTGACATGACTAGCAGCAGCTGTCATGAGATAAAACTAACTCTAAGGACATTACCAGCAGCAGCTACCATGAGATAAAACTCTAGGGACATGACTAGCAGCAGCTACCATGAGATAAAACTAACTCTAGGGACATGACCAGAAGCAGATACCCTGACATAAAACTCCAGGGACATGACTAGCAGCATTTACGATGAGATAAAACTTTAGGGACATGTATAGCAGCAGCTACCATGAGATAAAACTCTAGGGACATGAATAGCAGCAGCTACCATGATATAAAACTCTAGGGACATGACTAGCAGCAGCTACCATGAGATAAAACTAACTCTAGGGACATGACCAGAAGCAGATACCCTGACATAAAACTCCAGGGACATGACTAGCAGCATTTACGATGAGATAAAACTTTAGGGACATGTTTAGCAGCAGCTACCATGAGATAAAACTCTAGGGACATGAATAGCAGCAGCTACCATGAGATAAAAATCTAGGGACATGACTAGCAGCAGCTACCATGAGATAAAACTCTAGGGACATGAATAGCAGCAGCTACCATGAGATAAAGCTCTAGGGACATGACTAGAGGCATTTACCATGAGAAAAAACTCTAGGGACATGACCAGCAGGAGCTACCATGATATAAAACTCTAGGGACATGACTAGCAGCCGCTACCATGAGATAAAACTCTAGGTACATGACCAGCAGCAGCTACCATGAGAAAAAACTAACTCTAGGGACATGACATGCAGCAGCTATCATGAGATAAAACTCTAGGCACATGACTGACAGCATCTACCATGAGATAAAATTAACTATAGGGACATGACTAGATACAGCTACCATGAGATAAAACTCTAGGGAAATGACTAGCAGCAGCTACCGTAAGATAAAGCTTTAACTCTAGGGACATGTCTAGCAGAAAATACCATGAGATAAAGCTTTAACTCTAGGGACATGACTAACAGCATCTACCATGAGATAAAATTAACTCTAGGGACATGACTAGATACAGCTACCATGAGATAAAACTCTAGGGACATGACTAGCAGCAGCTACCATGAGATAAAACAGTAGGGACATGACTAGCAGCAGCTACCATGAGATAAAGCTTTAACTCTAGGGACATGACTAGCAGCAGCTACCATGAGATAAAACAGTAGGGACAAGACTAGCAACAGCTACCATAAAATAAAGCTCTAACACTAGGGACATGACTAGCAGCAGCTACGAAGAGAAAAAACTATAGGGACATGACTAGCAGCAGGTACCATGAGATAAAACTCTAGGGACATGACTAGCAGCAGCTACCATGAGATAAAACTATAGAGACATGACTAGCAGCAGCTACCATGAGATAAAGCTTGAACTCTAGGGACATGACTAGCATCAGCTACCATGAGATAGTACTGTAGGGACATGACCAGCAGCAGCTACCATGAGATAACACTCTAGGGCCATGACTAGCAGCAGCTGCCATGAGATAAAGATCTAGGGACATGACTAGCAGCAGCTGTCATGATATAAAACTAACTCTAAGGACATTACCAGCAGCAGCTACCATGAGATAAAACTCTAGGGACATGACTAGCAGCAGCTACCATGAGATAAAACTCTAGGGACATGACTAGCAGCAGCTACCATGAGATAAAACTATAGAGACATGACTAGCAGCAGCTACCATGAGATAAAGCTTGAACTCTAGGGACATGACTAGCATCAGCTACCATGAGATAGTACTGTAGGGACATGACCAGCAGCAGCTACCATGAGATAACACTCTAGGGCCATGACTAGCAGCAGCTGCCATGAGATAAAGATCTAGGGACATGACTAGCAGCAGCTGTCATGATATAAAACTAACTCTAAGGACATTACCAGCAGCAGCTACCATGAGATAAAACTCTAGGGACATGACTAGCAGCAGCTACCATGAGATAAAACTAACTCTAGGGACATGACCAGAAGCAGATACCCTGACATAAAAACTCTAGGGACATGACTAGCAGCATTTACGATGAAATAAAACTCTAGGGACATGAATAGCAGCAGCTACCATGAGATAAAACTCTAGGGACATGACTAGCAGCAGATACCATGAGATACAACTCTAGGGACATGAATAGCAGCAGCTACCATGAGATACAACTCTAGGGACATGACTAGCAGCAGCTACCATGAGATAAAACTCTAGGGACATGAATAGCAGCAGCTACCATGAGATAAAACTCTAGGTACATGACCAGCAGCAGCTACCATGAGATAAAACTAACTCTAGGGACATGACATGCAGCAGCTATCATGAGATAAAACTCTAGGGAAATGACTAGCAGCAGCTACCATGTGATAAAATTAACTCTAGGGACATGACTAGATACAGCTACCATGAGATAAAACTCTAGGGAAATGACTAGCAACAGCTACCGTAAGATAAAGCTTTAACTCTAGTGACATGTCTAGCAGCAAATACCATGAGATAAAGCTTTAACTCTAGGGACATGACTAGCAGCAGCTACCATGTGATAAAATTAACTCTAGGGACATGACTAGATACAGCTACCATGAGATAAAACTCTAGGGAAATGACTAGCAACAGCTACCGTAAGATAAAGCTTTAACTCTAGTGACATGTCTAGCAGCAAATACCATGAGATAAAGCTTTAACTCTAGGGACATGACTAGCAGCAGCTACCATGTGATAAAACTCTAGGGACATGACTAACAGCATCTACCATGAGATAAAATTAACTCTAGGGACATGACTAACAGCATCTACCATGAGATAAAATTAACTCTAGGGACATGACTAGATACAGCTACCATGAGATAAAACTCTAGGGAAATGACTAGCAACAGCTACCGTAAGATAAAGCTTTAACTCTAGTGACATGTCTAGCAGCAAATACCATGAGATAAAGCTTTAACTCTAGGGACATGACTAGCAGCAGCTACCATGTGATAAAACTCTAGGGACATGACTAACAGCATCTACCATGAGATAAAATTAACTCTAGGGACATGACTAACAGCATCTACCATGAGATAAAATTAACTCTAGGGACATGACTAACAGCATCTACCATGAGATAAAATTAACTCTAGGGACATGACTAGCAGCAGGTACCTTGAGATAAAACTACAGGGACATGACTAGCAGCAGCTACCATGAGATAAAACTCTAGGGACATGACTAGCAGCAGCTACCATGAGATAAAGCTTTAACTCTAGGGACATGACTAGCAGCAGCTACCATGAGATAAAGCTTTAACTCTAGGGACATGACTAGCAGAAGCTACCATGAGATAAAACAGTAGGGACATGACTAGCAACAGCTACCATAAAATAAAGCTCTAACACTAGGGACATGACTAGCAGCAGCAACCAAGAGATACAACTCTAGGGACATGACTAGCAGCAGGTACCTTGAGATAAAACTCTTGGGACATGACCAGCAGCAACAACCATGAGATAAAGCTCTAGGGACATGACTTGCAGCAGCTACCATGAGATACAACTCTAGGGACATGACTAGCAGCAGCTACCATGAGATAAAGCTTTAACTCTAGGGACATGACTAGCAGCAGCTACCATGAGATAAAACAGTAGGGACATGACTAGCAACAGTTACCATAAAATAAAGCTCTAACACTAGGGACATGACTAGCAGCAGCAACCAAGAGATACAACTCTAGGGACATGACTAGCAGCAGGTACCATGAGATAAAACAGTAGGGACATGACTAGCAACAGCTACCATAAAATAAAGCTCTATCACTAGGGACATGACTAGCAGCAGCATCCAAGAGATAAAACTCTAGGGACATGACCAGCAGCAACAACCATGAGATAAAGCTCTAGGGACATGACTTGCAGCAGCTACCATGAGATAAAACTCTAACTCTAGGGACATGACTAGCAGCAGCTACCGTAAGATAAAGCTTTAACTCTAGGGAAATGACTAGCAGCAGCTACCGTAAGATAAAACTTTAACTCTAGGGAAATGACTAGCAGCAGCTACCGTAAGATAAAGCTTTAACTCTAGGGACATGACTAGCAGCAGCTACTGTAAGATAAAGCTTTAATTCTAGGGACATCGCTAGTAGCAGCTACCATGAGATAGAGCTCTAACTCTAGGGACAATACTAGAAGCAGGTACCATGAGATAAAACTCTAGGGACATGACTAGCAGCAGCTGCCATGAGATAAAGCTTTAACTCTAGGGACATAACTAGCAGCAGCTACCATGAGATAAAACTCTAGAGACATGACTAGCAGCAGCTACCATGAGATAATGCTCTAACTATAGGGACATGACTAGCAGCAGCTACCATGAGATAAAACTAACTCTAGGGACATCACCAGAAGCAGCTACAATGAGATAAAACTCTAGGGACATGACTAGCAGCAGCTACCATGAGATAAAACTATAGGGACATGACCATTAGATTCTACCATGATATAAAACTCTAGGTACATGACCAGCAGCAGCTACCATGATATAAAACTAACTCTAGGGACATGACCATTAGCAGCTACCATTAGATAAAACTAACTCTAGGTACATGACCAGCAGCAGCTACCATGAGATACAATTCTAAGGACATAACTAACAGCAGCTACCATGAGACACATCTCAAGGGACATGACTAGCAGCAGCTACCAAGAGATAAAGCTTTAACTCTAGGAACATGACTAGCAGCAGCTACCATGAGATTAAACTCCAAGGACATGACTAGCAGCAGCTACCATTAGATAAAACTCTAGGGACATTACTAGCAGCAGCTACCATGAGATAAAGCTTTAACTCTAGGGACATGACTAGCAGCAGCTACCATGAGATAAAACAGTAGGGACATGACTAGCAACAGCTACCATAAAATAAAGCTCTAACACTAGGGACATGACTAGCAGCAGCTACGAAGATATAAAACTATAGGGATATGACTAGCAGCAGGTACCATGAGATAAAACTCTAGGGACATGACCAGAAGCAGCTACAATAAGATAAAACTCTAGGGACATGACTAGCAGCAGCTACCATGAGATAAAACACTAGAGACATGACTAGCAGCAGCTACCATGAGATGAAACTCTAACTCTAGGGACATGACTAGCATCAGCTACCATGAGATAGTACTGTAGGGACATGACCAGCAGCAGCTACCATGAGATAACACTCTAGGGCCATGACTAGCAGCAGCTACCATGAGATAAAGCTTTAACTCTAGGGACATGACTAGCAGCAGCTACCATGAGATAAAACAGTAGGGACATGACTAGCAGCAGCTACCAAGGGATAAAGCTTTAACTCTAGGGACATGACTAGCAGCAGCTACCATGAGATAAAGCTCTAACACTAGGGAGATGACTAGCAGCAGCTACCAAGAGATAAAACTCTAGGGACATGACTAGCAGCAGCTACCATTGGATAAAACTCTAGGGACATGACTAGCAGGAGCTACCATGACATAAACCTCTATGGACATGACTAGCAGTAGCTACCATGAGATAAAACTCTAGGGACATGACCAGCAGCAGCTACCATGAGATAAAGCTCTAACACTAGGGACATGACTAGCAGCATCTACCATGAGATACAACTCTAGGGACATGACTAGCAGCAGCTACCAAGGGATAAAGCTTTAACTCTAGGGACATGACTAGCAGCAGCTACCATGAGGTAAAACTCTAGGAACATGATTAGCAGCAGCTACCATGAGATAAAGCTCTAACACTAGGGACATGACTAGCAGCAGCTACCATTGGATAAAACTCTAGGGACATGACTAGCAGCAGCTACCATGAGATAAAACTAACTCTAGGGACATCACCAGAAGCAGCTACAATGAGATAAAACTCTAGGGACATGACTAGCAGCAGCTACCATGAGATAAAACTATAGGGACATGACCATTAGATTCTACCATGATATAAAACTCTAGGTACATGACCAGCAGCAGCTACCATGATATAAAACTAACTCTAGGGACATGACCATTAGCAGCTACCATTAGATAAAACTAACTCTAGGTACATGACCAGCAGCAGCTACCATGAGATACAATTCTAAGGACATAACTAACAGCAGCTACCATGAGACACATCTCAAGGGACATGACTAGCAGCAGCTACCAAGAGATAAAGCTTTAACTCTAGGAACATGACTAGCAGCAGCTACCATGAGATTAAACTCCAAGGACATGACTAGCAGCAGCTACCATTAGATAAAACTCTAGGGACATTACTAGCAGCAGCTACCATGAGATAAAGCTTTAACTCTAGGGACATGACTAGCAGCAGCTACCATGAGATAAAACAGTAGGGACATGACTAGCAACAGCTACCATAAAATAAAGCTCTAACACTAGGGACATGACTAGCAGCAGCTACGAAGATATAAAACTATAGGGATATGACTAGCAGCAGGTACCATGAGATAAAACTCTAGGGACATGACCAGAAGCAGCTACAATAAGATAAAACTCTAGGGACATGACTAGCAGCAGCTACCATGAGATAAAACACTAGAGACATGACTAGCAGCAGCTACCATGAGATGAAACTCTAACTCTAGGGACATGACTAGCATCAGCTACCATGAGATAGTACTGTAGGGACATGACCAGCAGCAGCTACCATGAGATAACACTCTAGGGCCATGACTAGCAGCAGCTACCATGAGATAAAGCTTTAACTCTAGGGACATGACTAGCAGCAGCTACCATGAGATAAAACAGTAGGGACATGACTAGCAGCAGCTACCAAGGGATAAAGCTTTAACTCTAGGGACATGACTAGCAGCAGCTACCATGAGATAAAGCTCTAACACTAGGGAGATGACTAGCAGCAGCTACCAAGAGATAAAACTCTAGGGACATGACTAGCAGCAGCTACCATTGGATAAAACTCTAGGGACATGACTAGCAGGAGCTACCATGACATAAACCTCTATGGACATGACTAGCAGTAGCTACCATGAGATAAAACTCTAGGGACATGACCAGCAGCAGCTACCATGAGATAAAGCTCTAACACTAGGGACATGACTAGCAGCATCTACCATGAGATACAACTCTAGGGACATGACTAGCAGCAGCTACCAAGGGATAAAGCTTTAACTCTAGGGACATGACTAGCAGCAGCTACCATGAGGTAAAACTCTAGGAACATGATTAGCAGCAGCTACCATGAGATAAAGCTCTAACACTAGGGACATGACTAGCAGCAGCTACCATTGGATAAAACTCTAGGGACATGACTAGCAGCAGCTACCATGAGATAAAACTCGATGGACATGACTAGCAGCAGCTACAATGAGATAAATCTCTAGGGACATGACTAGCAGCAGCTACCATGAGATAAAACTCTAGGGACATGACTAGCAGCAGCTACCATGAGATAAAACTCGATGGACATGACTAGCAGCAGCTACAATGAGATAAAACTCTAGGGACATGACTAGCAGCAGCTACCACAAGATAAAACTCTAGGGACATGACTAGCAGCAGCTACCATGAGATAAAACTCTATGGACATGACTAGCAGCAGCTACCATGAGATAAAGCTTTAACTCTAGGGACATGACTAGCAGCAGCTACCATGAGATAAAACTCTAGGGACATGACTAGCAGCAGCTACCACAAGATACAACTCTAGGGACATGACTAGCAGCAGCTACCATGAGATAAAACTCTATGGACATGACTAGCAGCAGCTACCATGAGATAAAACTCTAGGGACATGACTAGCAGCAGCTACCATGATATAAAGCTCTAACTCTAGGGACATGACTATCAGCAGCTACCATGAGATAAAACTCGATGGACATGACTAGCAGCAGCTACCATGATATAAAACTCTAGGGACATGACTAGCAGCATTTACCATGAGTTAAAACTCTAGGGACATGACCAGAAGCAGCTACCATGAGATAAAACTCTAGGGACATGACTAGCAGTATTTACCATGTGATAAAACTCTAGGGACATGACTAGCAGCAGCTACCATGAGATAAAACTCTAGGGACATGACTAGCAGCAGCTACCATGAGATAAAGCTTTAACTCTAGGGACATGACTAGCAGCAGCTACTATGAGATAAAGCTAACTCTAGGGACATAACTAGCAGCAGCTACCATGAGATAAAACTCTAGGGACATGACCAGCAGCAGCAACCATGAGATAAAACTAACTCCAGGGACATAACCAGAAGCAGCTACCATGAGATAAAACTATAGGGACATGACTAGCAGCATTTACCATGAGATAAAACTCTAGGGGCATGACTAGCAGCAGCTACCATGAGATAAAACTCTAGGGACATGGCCAGCAGGAGCTACCATGAGATAAAACTCTAGGGACATGACCAGCAGCAGGTACCATGAGATAAAACTCTAGGGATATGACTAGCAGCAGCTACCATGAGATAAAACTCTAGGGACATGACTAGCAGCAGCTACCATGAGATAAAGAAGCATTTGTTGTCACCATCTCACTGTTAGTATCAATAACACTTGTGAGTGTTAAAGTCTTAGAACTTGTAGATTAGATGCAGATCTGTTCAATAAATCTATACCGGCAGTGAACCGTCAAATCAAATCAAAGTTATTGGTCAAGTGCAGAGATTTGCAGATGAAATGCTTGTGTTTCTAGCTCCAACAGTGCAGTGATATCTAGCTAAATGCTTGTGTTTCTAGCTCCAACAGTGCAGTGATACCTAATGCTTGTGTTTCTAGATCCAACAGTGCAGTGATATCTAATGCTTGTGTTTCTAGCTCCAACAGTGCAGTGATATCTAATGCTTGTGTTTCTAGCTCCAACAGTGCAGTGATATCTAATGCTTGTGTTTCTAGCTCCAACAGTGCAGTGATATCTAATGCTTGTGTTTCTAGCTCCAACAGTGCAGTGATATCTAATGCTTGTGTTTCTAGCTCCAACAGTGCAGTGATACCTAGCAATACAAAATAACAATGCGCACATAATCCAGAAAAATGTAAAATAAATCAGTCAGAATCTGAGTTGAGCCACTGTGAAGGCTGTCAAGTCAACAGCATGAATTGTAGAGAGTTAGTTAACTAATAATTTTGAACCTATATCCCACTCCAGTTCATATATCAGATACACTTTCAGATTCAGTTATAAGGCCCTTTTATACTGCCTGGACCAGGCCTGTATTCAGTTATAAGGACCTTTTATACTGCCTGGACCAGGCCTGTATTCAGTTATAAGGACCTTTTATACTGCCTGGACCAGGCCTGTATTCAGTTATAAGGACCTTTTATACTGCCTGGACCAGGCCTGTATTCAGAGTAGGAGTGCTGATCTAGGATCAGGCCCCCCCTTTGAATAATGTTATTCATTATGATCTGAGAGGCAAAACTGGAGTCTCCAGTATTGTGATAGCAGGATGCACTCTTAGGACAAACAAATATGATTTACTGTCTCAACACCAACAGTAATCATAATCCCATTCACCCGGGAAAACAAAATAATTTTCACACACACACACACACACACACACCTATAAATCCCACTCAATCCAAAACCACAGGAATGTTAGGTTGTCAGCCAGTTACTGTGTGTATGATAGGTTTCCAGGAAAGAGAGACGGGGCAAACTGAGACGAGACGGGGCAAACTGAGACGAGACAAGACAAGACGAGAGGTTTTACAGTAAAGTGCTACAGGTGGAAGCTTTGGTGGGAGACTTGAGGACATCTACCTTCTATATTTAACAGACACTCATATCCAGAACGCTAACTAATTTAGCTAAGACAACCAGGTAAACCTTACCCAAAAATAACTCCCTCTGTCTGTGTGTGTACATTATCCTGATGATTTGTTGGTGATTTGGGGCTGTAAGTAACTGAACAAACCAAAAGCCTTCTGTAGTTAGCCGGTACTAGAGGAGAGGAGAGGAAAGGAAAGGAGAGGAGAGAGAGAGGAGAGGAGAGGAGAGGAGAGGAGGGAGAGGAGAGGAGAGGAGAGGAGAGGAGAGGAGAGGAGAGGAGAGGAGAAGAGGAGAGGAGAGGAGAGAGAGGAGAGGTAGTTCTTTCAAAGAGTCTCTGTGAAGTCTTCTATTGATCTTCAAAGGAAGAAAGCAAAGAGACAGCTTGGTTAAGACAGTGACCCCCCCCTCCACACACAACACAAACACACACACAAACACGCAACACACACACACAGGGGACCCAGAACTGCCCCACAGTCCATATTTAAACACAGAGGACCTTCCTGCTGCAAAGCAGTTGATGTATTATACACTGACACGACAGATCCTGTTATGTCCCAAATGGCACCCTATTCTATTCCCTGTATAGTGCACTACCTTTGATCAGGGCCCATAGGGTAGTAGTGCACTATATAGGGAATAGGGTTGCAATTTGGGGCACACACACTCCATTGTCCTGGCTAGGCCGAACTACAATAGGAGGCAGGGGGTAGGCTCTAGAGGGTCGCAAAGAATAAAACACAATGACAGTTATTCAGCATACTTATAGTTACAGAAAGGAAGTCAGGCTACAATCACACGGACAGAAAGTACACCCCAACCCACGGTGACTCATATGAGGACTGACCAAGATATGACAGAGAGCTACACCGGTTTTAAGGCTACCTGTGAGTTTTAGATTCATTTAAGATTATTCTATTGTTTTTAAATCAATCCACGATTGTGCACCCCAATACATGTCAGACATACTTTTAAGTTATGTACCCAGTAGGTCCCTCAGGTCCTCTGGCACTGGCCTTCCTACTATCCCAAAGCCCAGGACCAAGAGGCATGGAGAGGCAGCCTTTAGTTACTATGCCCCCAGCCTCTGGGGAATAGCCTGCCAGAGAACCTGAGGGGGGCCGAAACTGTGGAC
>NW_028165771.1:0-2000 GCF_964263955.1 Coregonus lavaretus
GCTCTCCGCTCCAGACCTCCAGTCCGTCTCAACAGTCCAGCCCGGCTGTTCCTGTCCCTGGCACCAAGCCAGTGGTGCGCGTCGCCAGCCCGGTCCGGCCTGTTCCTGCTCACCGCACCAAGCCTGTGGTGCGCGTCGCCAGCCCGGTCCGGCCTGTTCCTGCTCCCCGCACCAAGCCAGTGGTGCGCGTCGCCAGCCCGGTACGGCCCGTTCCTGCTCCCCGCACCAAGCCAGTGGTGCGCGTCGTCAGTCCGGCACGGCCCGTGCCTGTTCCACCGGTGCCTGGTCCGGCACCGGGCAGATGCTCCACTCCGGAGCCAGAGCAATCCGCTCCACCGGTGTCCAGTCCAGCTCCGGCCAGCGGGGCCAGACCAGATCAGGGGTGCTACGAGGGGGTGGAGAGAGAGTGGTGGTCACGCCAGGAGCCGGATCCGCCACCGAGGCGGAATGCCCACCCGGCCCCTACCCTCTTGTGTTTGGTTGGCGCGGTCGCAGTCCGCGCCTTTGGGGGGGGGGGGTACTGTCACGCCCTGGCTCTGGGGACTCTTTAATGTTGAGCCAGGGTGTGTAGGTTTCATTGTTTAGTTTTCTATGTTTGTGTTCTAGATCGTTTAGATCTATGTTGGCCAGGGTGGTTCCCAATCAGAGGCAGCTGTAGCTTGTTGTCTCTGATTGGGGACCATACTTAGGCAGCCTGTTTGGCACTGTTATTTTGTGGGATCTTGTTCCGTTTGGTTTGTGTTATGACCTAGGACTTCACGTATCGTTTGGTTTATATTTTTTTGGTTTGTGTGTGTACTAAATAATGTATGTACGCCTATCACACTGCGCCTTGGTCCGCTTCCGTCAACGATCGTGACAGTTATGCTACAGTAAATTACATTTACTGGTGATTACATCATTGTCCTGCTTTAAGACAGATTTTTACTGTCTGCATCCAGTTGCATGTTATTTACTAACCTATGGTTATCAAAATTCTCAGCCATTTGTACTTCTACTTTTTGCACAGACAGCTCATACTCTCCTACAAACACCAGCTGGCTGAGAGGGCCCTAGTGGAGCCACCTGGCTGAGAAGGCCCTAGTGGAGCCACCTGGCTGAGAGGGCCTAGTGGAGCCACCTGCTGAGAGCACCCTAGTGGAGCCACCTGGCTGAGAGGGCCTAGTGGAGCCAGCTGGCTGAGAGGGCCTAGTGGAGCCAGCTAGTTTATATTTCATTTACAGTGTATTGACCGACGGCCTATACAGGTCAGGACTGATAAACTCATTAAAAAAATAAAAAATTTATATAGTTAAATTATTAACATTTCAAATGACTTTCTCTTTTGAAACTTTTGTGTGTTTAAAGTTTACTGTTTGTGATTGTTTATTTCACTTGCTTTGTCAATGTTAACATATGCTTCTCATGTCAATGAAACCCCTTTGAATTGAACTGAGAGAGAGAGTGAGAGAGAGAGAGAGGGGGAGGGGCAAAAGAGAGGAGAAAAGAACATCAACATCACCTTACATGATGTGATGGAGAAGATAGGCTTATAGTTGGTATGGTGCAACAACACACGTGATGTGATGGGGAAGATAGGCTTATCGTTGGTATGACGCAACAACACCCATGTGTACACACATTCCCCTTCCATGGAAAGGTGAACCTCTCTTTGCAGATGAGTTTATATATAATTTAATAACTTTGCTTTTGTCTGTTTTGAAATCATTCATTTCATAGGTCAGAGGTCAAGCTGAGCCGTCCCAGGAGTGGAAGAGTGGAAAAGGTTACTGGTTGTGATGACATAACTGGTGAGAAGTCAGTTATGAAAAGATATTCAGTTGACTGCGTGTTAGTCTGTCAGCCCTATCTCTTTTGACATCTCCCTCTCTCTACTCCTCTTCTCTCTCACTCTCCATCTCCCCTCCTATCCTCCTCTGTCCCATAGCCGCAGGAAGTAGTTTGGGGGTGTATAAATACAGCTAAACCTAGGGTATGGCTAAACGGGGTGTGCAGAAATC
>NW_028165770.1:0-18647 GCF_964263955.1 Coregonus lavaretus
GGCTTTGAAATGTCCATTAAAAAGCTCTAAAACCATTGTAACTCAATTATTTCATAATGCATTTTCATGTTTTTTTTAATTATTGAATTCGAAAACCGTTATAATTTTTCTTGTAATTGAACCGAAACTGAACAGACCTCAAAAAGCACTAATTGCTCAGCACTAACACAAACACACACACACACACACACACACACACACACACACACACACACACACACACACACACACACACACACACACACACACACACACACACACACACACACACACACACACACACACACACACACACACCTTTTGATAGTCTTTTCAACAGCATGTTTTGTTTTTAAATTCTTAAAACAAAGACAGATTAGATGTTGTGGGACATAAATGTTCAATTATACCAATGTCATTAGTTCCTCCATTTAGCTGTATAGTGACCTATTAGCATTTAGCTGTATAGTGTCCTATTAGCATTTAGCTGTATAGTGTCCTATTAGCATTTAGCTGTATAGTGTCCAATTAGCATTTAGCTGTATAGTGTCCTATTAGCATTTAGCTGTATAGTGTCCTATTAGCATTTAGCTGTATAGTGTCCTATTAGCATTTAGCTGTATAGTGTCCTATTAGCATTTAGCTGTATAGTGTCCTATTAGCATTTAGCTGTATAGTTTCCTATTAGCATTTAGCTGTATAGTGTCCTATTAGCATTTAGCTGTATAGTGACCTATTAGCATTTAGCTGTATAGTGTATAGCCCCGTGGGCCCTGGTCAATAGTAGTGAGTGCTCTATATAGGGAACAGGGTACCATTGAATATAGGGTGAAGTTTTCCCTACACGCTGATCTTGGGTTAGTTTTGCATTTCCCCCACTAATGGATAAGGTTAGGATTGGGGGAGGAGAAGCTGATCCTAGATCTGTACCTCAGGGCTGTACAGTCTTCAAATCAAATCAAATCAAATTTTATTGGTCACATGGGCCGAATACAACAGGTGCAGACCTTACAGTGAAATGCTTACTTACAGCCCTTAACCAACAGTGCATTTATTTTAAACAAAAAAAGTAAAAATAAAACAACAACAAAAAAAGTGTTGAGAAAAAAAAGAGCAGAAGTAAAATAAAGTGACAGTAGGGAGGCTATATATACAGGGGGATACCGTTGCAGAGTCAATGTGCGGGGGCACCGGCTAGTTGAGGTAGTTGAAGTAATATGTACATGTGGGTAGAGTTAAAGTGACTATGCATAAATACTTAACAGAGTAGCAGCAGCGTAAAAAGGATGGGGTGGGGGGGCAGTGCAAATAGTCCGGGTAGCCATGATTTTCTGTTCAGGAGTCTTATGGCTTGGGGGTAGAAGCTGTTGAGAAGTATTTTGGACCTAGACTTGGCACTCCGGTACTGCTTGCCGTGCGGTAGCAGAGAGAACAGTCTATGACTAGGGTGGCTGGAGTCTTTGACAATTTTGAGGGCCTTCCTCTGACACCGCCTGGTATAGAGGTCCTGGATGGCAGGGAGCTTTGCCCCAGTGATGTACTGGGCCGTACGCACTACCCTCTGTAGTGCCTTGCGGTCGGAGGCCAAGCAGTTGCCATACCAGGCGGTGATGCAACCAATCAGGATGCTCTCGATGGTGCAGCTGTAGAATTTTTTGAGGATCTGAGGACCAATGCCAAATATTTTTAGTCTCCTGAGGGGGAATAGGCTTTGTCGTGCCCTCTTCACGACTGTCTTGGTGTGTTTGGACCATGATAGTTCGTTGGTGATGTGGACACCAAGGAACTTGAAGCTCTCAACCTGTTCCACTACAGCCCCGTCCACTACAGCCCCGTCTTCACTGCAGTTTGGTGGAGTGTGAAAGATGAAAAATGAAATATTTCCCTCTGCTGGCCAGAGAACAATATTACACCTCAGGCCTACATGTACAGTACTGCATCATCCTGTCAGCCAGTTACACCATAACCCAGACACTCTGGGAGAATCTCAGCCAGTTACACCATAACCCAGACACTCAGGGAGAATCTCAGCCAGTTACACCATTACCCAGACACCCAGGGAGTATCTCAGCCAGTTACACCATGACCCAGACACTCTGGGAGAATCTCAGCCAGTTACACCATGACCCAGACACTCAGGGAGAATCTCAGCCAGTTACACCATGACCCAGACACTCTGGGAGAATCTCATCTGGTTACACCATGACCCAGACACTCTGGGAGAATCTCAGCCAGTTACACCATTACTCAGACACTCTGGGAGAATCTCAGCCGGTTACACCATGACCCAGACACTCTGGGAGAATCTCAGCCAGTTACACCATTACCCAGACACTCTGGGAGAATCTCAGCCAGTTACACCATGACCCAGACACTCTGGGAGAATCTCAGCCAGTTACACCATGACCCAGACACTCTGGGAGAATCTCAGTCAGTTACACCATTACCCAGACACTCTGGGAGAATCTCAGCCAGTTACACCATGACCCAGACACTCTGGGAGAATCTCAGCCAGTTACACCATGACCCAGACACTCTGGGAGAATCTCATCCAGTTACACCATGACCCAGACACTCTGGGAGAATCTAGGCCAGTTACACCATTACCCAGACACTCTCTGACGGGGCCCATGTCCACCTCTCTGACGGGCCCTTTGTCCTTCTCTCATACGGGGCCCATGTCCTCCTCTCTGACGGGGCCCATGTCCACCTCTCTGACGGGCCCCTTGTCCTCCTCTCTGACGGGCCCCTTGTCCTCCTCTGTGATGGGGCCCATGTCCACCTCTCTGACGGGCCCCTTGTCCTCCTCTCTGACGGGCCCCTTGTCCTCCTCTGTGATGGGGCCCATGTCCAGCTCTCTGACGGGCCCCTTGTCCTCCTCTCTGATGGGGCCCATGTCCACCTCTCTGACGGGCCCCATGTCCTCCTCTCTGACGGGCCCCTTGTCCTCCTCTGTGACGGGGCCCATGTCCTCCTCTCTGACGGGGCCCATGTCCTCCTCTCTGACGGGGCCCATGTCCTCCTCTCTGACGGGCCCCTTGTCCTCCTCTCTGACGGGCCCCTTGTCCTCCTCTCTGATGGGCCCCTTGTCCTCCTCTCTGACGGGGCCCCTTGTCCACCTCTCTGACGGGCCCCATGTCCTCCTCTCTGACGGGCCCCTTGTCCTCCTCTCTGATGGGGCCCATGTCCACCTCTCTGACGGGTCCCATGTCCTCCTCTCTGACGGGCCCCTTGTCCTCCTCTCTGACGGGGCCCCTTGTCCACCTCTCTGACAGGGCCCATGTCCACCTCTCTGATGAGCCCCTTGTCCTCCTCTCTGATGGGCCCCTTGTCCTCCTCTCTGATGTGGCTCATGTCCTCCTCTCTGACGGGCCCCTTGTCCTCCTCTCCGACGGGGCCCATGTCCTCCTCTCTGACGGGGCCCATATCCACCTCTCTGACAGGGCCCATGTCCTCCTCTCTGACGGGACCCATGTCCTCCTCTCTGATGGGGCCCATGTCCTCCTCTCTGACGGGGCCCATGTCCACCTCTCTGACGGCCCCTTGTCCTCCTCGCTGACGGGGCCCATGTCACCCTCTCTGACGGGCCCCATGTCCTCCTCTCTGACGGGGCCCATGTCCTCCTCTCTGATGGGGCCCATGTCTTCCTCTCTGACGGGACCCATGTCCTCCTCTCTGACGGGCTCCATGTCCTCCTCTCTGACGGGGCCCATGTCCACCTCTCTGACGGGCCCTTTGTCCTTCTCTCATACGGGGCCCATGTCCTCCTCTCTGACGGGCCCCATGTCCTCCTCTCTGACGGGCCCCTTGTCCTCCTCTCTGATGGGGCCCATGTCCAGCTCTCTGACGGGACCCATGTCCTCCTCTCTGATGGGGCCCATGTCCTCCTCTCTGACGGGGCCCATGTCCTCCTCTCTGACGGGGCCCATGTCCTCCTCTCTGACGGGCCCCTTGTCCTCCTCTCTGACGGGGCCCCTTGTCCACCTCTCTGACAGGGCCCATGTCCACCTCTCTGATGAGCCCCTTGTCCTCCTCTCTGATGGGCTCCTTGTCCTCCTCTCTGACGGGCCCCTTGTCCTCCTCTCTGACGGGGCCCATGTCCTCCTCTCTGACGGGGCCCATGTCCACCTCTCTGACGGGGCCCATGTCCTCCTCTCTGACGGGGCCCATGTCCTTCTCTCTGACGGGGCCCTTGTCCTCCTCTCTGACGGGGCCCCTTGTCCACCTCTCTGACAGGGCCCATGTCCACCTCTCTGATGAGCCCCTTGTCCTCCTCTCTGACGGGCCCCTTGTCCTCCTCTCTGACGGGGCCCATGTCCTCCTCTCTGACGGGGCCCATGTCCACCTCTCTGACGGGGCCCATTTCCTCCTCTCTGACGGGGCCCATGTCCTCCTCTCTGACGGGCCCCTTGTCCTCCTCTCTGACGGGGCCCCTTGTCCACCTCTCTGACAGGGCCCATGTCCACCTCTCTGATGAGCCCCTTGTCCTCCTCTCTGATGGGCCCCTTGTCCTCCTCTCTGATGGGGCTCATGTCCTCCTCTCTGACGGGGCCCATGTCCTCCTCTCTGATGGGGCCCATGTCCTCCTCTCTGACGGGCCCATGTCCACCTCTCTGACGGGCCCCTTGTCCTCCTCGCTGACGGGGCCCATGTCCTCATCTCTGACGGGCCCCATGTCCTCCTCTCTGACGGGCCCCTTGTCCTCCTCTCTGACGGGGCCCATGTCCTCCTCTCTGACGGGGCCCATGTCCTCCTCTCTGACGGGGCCCATGTCCTCCTCTCTGACGGGGCCCATGTCCTCCTCTCTGACGGGCCCCTTGTCCTCCTCTCTGACGGGCCCCTTGTCCTCCTCTCTGACGGGGCCCATGTCCTCCTCTCTGACGGGGCCCATGTCCTCCTCTCTGACGGGGCCCATGTCCTCCTCTCTGACGGGCCCCTTGTCCTCCTCTCTGACGGGCCCCTTGTCCTCCTCTCTGACGAGGCCCATTGTCCACCTCTCGACGGGGCCCATGTCCACCTCTCTGACGGGCCCCATGTCCTCCTCTCTGACGGGCCCCTTGTCCTCCTCTCTGAAGGGGCCCATGTCCACCTCTCTGACGGGCCCCATGTCCTCCTCTCTGACGGGCCCCTTGTCCTCCTCTGTGACGGGGCCCATGTCCTCCTCTATAACGGGGCCCATGTCCTCCTCTCTGATGGGGCCCATGTCCTCCTCTCTGACGGGCCCCTTGTCCTCCTCTCTGACGGGCCCCTTGTCCTCCTCTCTGACGGGCCCCTTGTCCTCCTCTCTGACGGGGCCCCTTGTCCACCTCTCTGACGGGCCCCATGTCCTCCTCTCTGACGGGCCCCTTGTCCTCCTCTCTGATGGGGCCCATGTCCACCTCTCTGACGGGCCCCATGTCCTCCTCTCTGACAGGCCCCTTGTCCTCCTCTGTGACAGGGCCCATGTCCTCCTCTCTGACGGGGCCCATGTCCTCCTCCCTGACGGGGCCCATGTCCTCCTCTCTGACGGGCCCCTTGTCCTCCTCTCTGACGGGGCCCCTTGTCCTCCTCTCTGATGGGCCCCTTGTCCTCCTCTCTGACGGGGCCCCTTGTCCACCTCTCTGACGGGCCCCATGTCCTCCTCTCTGACGGGCCCCTTGTCCTCCTCTCTGATGGGGCCCATGTCCACCTCTCTGACGGGTCCCATGTCCTCCTCTCTGACGGGCCCCTTGTCCTCCTCTCTGACGGGGCCCCTTGTCCACCTCTCTGACAGGGCCCATGTCCACCTCTCTGATGAGCCCCTTGTCCTCCTCTCTGATGGGCCCCTTGTCCTCCTCTCTGATGGGGCTCATGTCCTCCTCTCTGACGGGCCCCTTGTCCTCCTCTCTGACGGGGCCCATGTCCTCCTCTCTGACGGGGCCCATGTCCACCTCTCTGACAGGGCCCATGTCCTCCTCTCTGACGGGGCCCATGTCCTCCTCTCTGATGGGGCCCATGTCCTCCTCTCTGACGGGGCCCATGTCCACCTCTCTGACGGGCCCCTTGTCCTCCTCGCTGACGGGGCCCATGTCACCCTCTCTGACGGGCCCCATGTCCTCCTCTCTGACGGGGCCCATGTCCTCCTCTCTGATGGGGCCCATGTCCTCCTCTCTGACGGGACCCATGTCCTCCTCTCTGACGGGGCCCATGTCCTCCTCTCTGACGGGGCCCATGTCCACCTCTCTGACGGGCCCTTTGTCCTTCTCTCATACGGGGCCCATGTCCTCCTCTCTGACGGGCCCCATGTCCTCCTCTCTGACGGGGCCTATGTCCTCCTCTCTGACGGGGCCCATGTCCACCTCTCTGACGGGCCAATTGTCCTCCTCTCTGACGGGCCCCTTGTCCTCCTCTCTGATGGGGCCCATGTCCAGCTCTCTGACGGGACCCATGTCCTCCTCTCTGATGAGCCCCTTGTCCTCCTCTCTGATGGGCCCCTTGTCCTCCTCTCTGACGGGCCCCTTGTCCTCCTCTCTGACGGGGCCCATGTCCTCCTCTCTGACGGGGCCCATGTCCACCTCTCTGACGGGGCCCATGTCCTCCTCTCTGACGGGGCCCATGTCCTTCTCTCTGACGGGCCCCTTGTCCTCCTCTCTGACGGGGCCCCTTGTCCACCTCTCTGACAGGGCCCATGTCCACCTCTCTGATGAGCCCCTTGTCCTCCTCTCTGACGGGCCCCTTGTCCTCCTCTCTGACGGGGCCCATGTCCTCCTCTCTGACGGGGCCCATGTCCACCTCTCTGACGGGGCCCATTTCCTCCTCTCTGACGGGGCCCATGTCCTCCTCTCTGACGGGCCCCTTGTCCTCCTCTCTGACGGGGCCCCTTGTCCACCTCTCTGACAGGGCCCATGTCCACCTCTCTGATGAGCCCCTTGTCCTCCTCTCTGATGGGCCCCTTGTCCTCCTCTCTGATGGGGCTCATGTCCTCCTCTCTGACGGGGCCCATGTCCTCCTCTCTGATGGGGCCCATGTCCTCCTCTCTGACGGGCCCATGTCCACCTCTCTGACGGGCCCCTTGTCCTCCTCGCTGACGGGGCCCATGTCCTCATCTCTGACGGGCCCCATGTCCTCCTCTCTGACGGGCCCCTTGTCCTCCTCTCTGACGGGACCCATGTCCTCCTCTCTGACGGGGCCCATGTCCTCCTCTCTGACGGGGCCCATGTCCTCCTCTCTGACGGGGCCCATGTCCTCCTCTCTGACGGGCCCCTTGTCCTCCTCTCTGACGGGCCCCTTGTCCTCCTCGCTGACGGGGCACATGCCCACCTCTCTGACGGGCCCCTTGTCCTCCTCTCTGACGGGCCCCTTGTCCTCCTCTCTGACGGGGCCCATGTCCTCCTCTCTGACGGGGCCCATGTCCTCCTCTCTGACGGGGCCCATGTCCTCCTCTCTGACGGGGCCCATGTCCTCCTCTCTGACGGGCCCCTTGTCCTCCTCTCTGACGGGCCCCTTGTCCTCCTCTCTGACGGGGCCCATTGTCCACCTCTCGACGGGGCCCATGTCCACCTCTCTGACGGGCCCCATGTCCTCCTCTCTGACGGGCCCCTTGTCCTCCTCTCTGAAGGGGCCCATGTCCACCTCTCTGACGGGCCCCATGTCCTCCTCTCTGACGGGCCCCTTGTCCTCCTCTGTGACGGGGCCCATGTCCTCCTCTATAACGGGGCCCATGTCCTCCTCTCTGACGGGGCCCATGTCCTCCTCTCTGACGGGCCCCTTGTCCTCCTCTCTGACGGGCCCCTTGTCCTCCTCTCTGACGGGCCCCTTGTCCTCCTCTCTGACGGGGCCCCTTGTCCACCTCTCTGACGGGCCCCATGTCCTCCTCTCTGACGGGCCCCTTGTCCTCCTCTCTGATGGGGCCCATGTCCACCTCTCTGACGGGCCCCATGTCCTCCTCTCTGACAGGCCCCTTGTCCTCCTCTGTGACAGGGCCCATGTCCTCCTCTCTGACGGGGCCCATGTCCTCCTCTCTGACGGGTCCCATGTCCTCCTCTCTGACGGGCCCCTTGTCCTCCTCTCTGACGGGGCCCCTTGTCCACCTCTCTGACAGGGCCCATGTCCACCTCTCTGATGAGCCCCTTGTCCTCCTCTCTGATGGGCCCCTTGTCCTCCTCTCTGATGGGGCTCATGTCCTCCTCTCTGACGGGCCCCTTGTCCTCCTCTCTGACGGGGCCCATGTCCTCCTCTCTGACGGGGCCCATGTCCACCTCTCTGACAGGGCCCATGTCCTCCTCTCTGACGGGGCCCATGTCCTCCTCTCTGATGGGGCCCATGTCCTCCTCTCTGACGGGGCCCATGTCCACCTCTCTGACGGGCCCCTTGTCCTCCTCGCTGACGGGGCCCATGTCACCCTCTCTGACGGGCCCCATGTCCTCCTCTCTGACGGGGCCCATGTCCTCCTCTCTGATGGGGCCCATGTCCTCCTCTCTGACGGGACCCATGTCCTCCTCTCTGACGGGGCCCATGTCCTCCTCTCTGACGGGGCCCATGTCCACCTCTCTGACGGGCCCTTTGTCCTTCTCTCATACGGGGCCCATGTCCTCCTCTCTGACGGGCCCCATGTCCTCCTCTCTGACGGGGCCTATGTCCTCCTCTCTGACGGGGCCCATGTCCACCTCTCTGACGGGCCAATTGTCCTCCTCTCTGACGGGCCCCTTGTCCTCCTCTCTGATGGGGCCCATGTCCAGCTCTCTGACGGGACCCATGTCCTCCTCTCTGATGGGGCCCATGTCCTCTTCTCTGACGGGCCCCTTGTCCTCCTCTCTGACGGGGCCCATGTCCTCCTCTCTGACGGGGCCCATGTCCACCTCTCTGACGGGGCCCATGTCCTCCTCTCTGACGGGGCCCATGTCCTCCTCTCTGACGGGCCCCTTGTCCTCCTCTCTGACGGGGCCCCTTGTCCACCTCTCTGACAGGGCCCATGTCCACCTCTCTGATGAGCCCCTTGTCCTCCTCTCTGATGGGCCCCTTGTCCTCCTCTCTGATGGGGCTCATGTCCTCCTCTCTGACGGGCCCCTTGTCCTCCTCTCTGACGGGGCCCATGTCCTCCTCTCTGACGGGGCCCATGTCCACCTCTCTGACAGGGCCCATGTCCTCCTCTCTGACGGGGCCCATGTCCTCCTCTCTGATGGGGCCCATGTCCTCCTCTCTGACGGGGCCCATGTCCTCCTCTCTGACGGGCCCCTTGTCCTCCTCGCTGACGGGGCCCATGTCCTCATCTCTGACGGGCCCCATGTCCTCCTCTCTGACGGGCCCCTTGTCCTCCTCTCTGACGGGGCCCATGTCCTCCTCTCTGACGGGGCCCATGTCCTCCTCTCTGACGGGGCCCATGTCCTTCTCTCTGACGGGGCCCATGTCCTCCTCTCTGACGGGCCCCTTGTCCTCCTCTCTGACGGGCCCCTTGTCCTCCTCGCTGACGGGGCACATGCCCACCTCTCTGACGGGCCCCTTGTCCTCCTCTCTGACGGGCCCCTTGTCCTCCTCTCTGACGGGGCCCATGTCTTCCTCTCTGACGGGGCCCATGTCCTCCTCTCTGACGGGGCCCATGTCCTCCTCTCTGACGGGCCCCATGTCCTCCTCTCTGACGGGCCCCTTGTCCTCCTCTCTGATGGGGCCCATGTCCACCTCTCTGACGGGCCCAATGTCCTCCTCTCTGACGGGCCCCTTGTCCTCCTCTGTGACGGGGCCCATGTCCTCCTCTCTGACGGGGCCCATGTCCTCCTCTCTGACGGGGCCCATGTCCTCCTCTCTGACGGGCCCCTTGTCCTCCTCTCTGACGGGCCCCTTGTCCTCCTCTCTGACGGGCCCCTTGTCCTCCTCTCTGACGGGGCCCCTTGTCCACCTCTCTGACGGGCCCCATGTCCTCCTCTCTGACGGGCCCCTTGTCCTCCTCTCTGATGGGGCCCATGTCCACCTCTCTGACGGGCCCCATGTCCTCCTCTCTGACGGGCCCCTTGTCCTCCTCTCTGACGGGGCCCCTTGTCCACCTCTCTGACAGGGCTCATGTCCACCTCTCTGATGAGCCCCTTGTCCTCCTCTCTGATGGGCCCCTTGTCCTCCTCTCTGATGGGGCTCATCTCCTCCTCTCTGACGGGCCCCTTGTCCTCCTCTCTGACGGGGCCCATGTCCTCCTCTCTGACGGGGCCCATGTCCACCTCTCTGACAGGGCCCATGTACTCCTCTCTGACGGGGCCCATGTCCTCCTCTCTGATGGGGCCCATGTCCTCCTCTCTGATGGGGCCCATGTCCTCCTCTCTGACGGGGCCCATGTCCACCTCTCTGACGGGCCCCTTGTCCTCCTCGCTGACGGGGCCCATGTCCTCCTCTCTGACGGGCCCCATGTCCTCCTCTCTGACGGGGCCCATGTCCTCCTCTCTGATGGGGCCCATGCCCTCCTCTCTGACGGGGCCCATGTCCTCCTCTCTGACGGGGCCCATGTCCTCCTCTCTGACGGGCCCCTTGTCCTCCTCTCTGACGGGCCCCTTGTCCTCCTCTCTGACGGGGCCCATTGTCCACCTCTCAACGGGGCCCATGTCCACCTCTCTGACGGGCCCCATGTCCTCCTCTCTGACGGGCCCCTTGTCCTCCTCTCTGATGGGGCCCATGTCCACCTCTCTGACTGGCCCCATGTCCTCCTCTCTGACGGGCCCCTTGTCCTCCTCTGTGACGGGGCCCATGTCCTCCTCTCTGACGGGGCCCATGTCCTCCTCTCTGACGGGGCCCATGTCCTCCTCTCTGATGGGTCCCTTGTCCTCCTCTCTGACGGGCCCCTTGTCCTCCTCTCTGATGGGCCCCTTGTCCTCCTCTCTGACGGGGCCCCTTGTCCACCTCTCTGACGGGCCCCATGTCCTCCTCTCTGACGGGCCCCTTGTCCTCCTCTCTGATGGGGCCCATGTCCACCTCTCTGACGGGCCCCATGTCCTCCTCTCTGACGGGCCCCTTGTCCTCCTTTCTGACGGGGCCCCTTGTCCACCTCTCTGACAGGGCCCATGTCCTCCTCTCTGACGGGCCCCATGTCCACCTCTCTGATGAGCCCCTTGTCCTCCTCTCTGATGGGCCCCTTGTCCTCCTCTCTGATGGGGCTCATGTCCTCCTCTCTGACGGGCCCCTTGTCCTCCTCTCTGACGGGGCCCATGTCCTCCTCTCTGACGGGGCCCATGTCCACCTCTCTGACGGGGCCCATGTCCTCCTCTCTGATGGGGCCTATGTCCTCCTCTCTGACGGGGCCCATGTCCACCTCTCTGACGGGCCCCTTGTCCTCCTCTCTGACGGGCCCCTTGTCCTCCTCTCTGATGGGGCCCATGTCCAGCTTTCTGACGGGACCCATGTCCTCCTCTCTGATGGGGCCCATGTCCTCCTCTCTGACGGGCCCCTTGTCCTCCTCTCTGACGGGGCCCATGTCCTCCTCTCTGACGGGGCCCATGTCCACCTCTCTGACGGGGCCCATGTCCTCCTCTCTGACGGGGCCCATGTCCTCCTCTCTGACGGGCCCCTTGTCCTCCTCTCTGACGGGGCCCCTTGTCCACCTCTCTGACAGGGCCCATGTCCACCTCTCTGATGAGCCCCTTGTCCTCCTCTCTGATGGGCCCCTTGTCCTCCTCTCTGATGGGGCTCATGTCCTCCTCTCTGACGGGCCCCTTGTCCTCCTCTCTGACGGGGCCCATGTCCTCCTCTCTGACGGGGCCCATGTCCACCTCTCTGACAGGGCCCATGTCCTCCTCTCTGACGGGGCCCATGTCCTCCTCTCTGATGGGGCCCATGTCCTCCTCTCTGACGGGGCCCATGTCCACCTCTCTGACGGGCCCCTTGTCCTCCTCGCTGACGGGGCCCATGTCCTCATCTCTGATGGGCCCCATGTCCTCCTCTCTGACGGGCCCCTTGTCCTCCTCTCTGACGGGGCCCATGTCCTCCTCTCTGACGGGGCCCATGTCCTCCTCTCTGACGGGGCCCATGTCCTCCTCTCTGACGGGGCCCATGTCCTCCACTCTGACGGGCCCCTTGTCCTCCTCTCTGACGGGCCCCTTGTCCTCCTCGCTGACGGGGCACATGCCCACCTCTCTGACGGGCCCCTTGACCTCCTCTCTGACGGGCCCCTTGTCCTCCTCTCTGACGGGCCCCTTGTCCTCCTCTCTGACGGGCCCCTTGTCCTCCTCGCTGACGGGGCACATGCCCACCTCTCTGACGGGCCCCTTGTCCTCCTCTCTGACGGGCCCCTTGTCCTCCTCTCTGACGGGCCCCTTGTCCTCCTCTGTGACGGGGCCCATGTCCTCCTCTCTGACGGGGCCCATGTCCTCCTCTCTGACGGGGCCCATGTCCTCCTCTCTGAAGGGCCCCTTGTCCTCCTCTCTGACGGGCCCCTTGTCCTCCTCTCTGACGGGCCCCTTGTCCTCCTCTCTGACGGGGCCCCTTGTCCACCTCTCTGACGGGCCCCATGTCCTCCTCTCTGACGGGCCCCTTGTCCTCCTCTCTGATGGGGCTCATGTCCACCTCTCTGATGGGCCCCATGTCCTCCTCTCTAACGGGCCCCTTGTCCTCCTCTCTGACGGGGCCCCTTGTCCACCTCTCTGACAGGGCCCATGTCCACCTCTCTGATGAGCCCCTTGTCCTCCTCTCTGATGGGCCCCTTGTCCTCCTCTCTGATGGGGCTCATGTCCTCCTCTCTGACGGGCCCCTTGTCCTCCTCTCTGACGGGGCCCATGTCCTCCTCTCTGACGGGGCCCATGTCCACCTCTCTGACAGGGCCCATGTCCTCCTCTCTGACGGGGCCCATGTCCTCCTCTCTGACGGGGCCCATGTCCTCCTCTCTGACGGGCCCCTTGTCCTCCTCTCTGACGGGGCCCCTTGTCCACCTCTCTGACAGGGCCCATGTCCACCTCTCTGATGAGCCCCTTGTCCTCCTCTCTGATGGGCCCCTTGTCCTCCTCTCTGATGGGACTCATGTCCTCCTCTCTGACGGGCCCCTTGTCCTCCTCTCTGACGGGGCCCATGTCCTCCTCTCTGACGGGGCCCATGTCCACCTCTCTGACAGGGCCCATGTCCTCCTCTCTGACGGGCCCCTTGTCCTCCTCGCTGACGGGGCCCATGTCCTCATCTCTGACGGGCCCCATGTCCTCCTCTCTGACGGGCCCCTTGTCCTCCTCTCTGACGGGGCCCATGTCCTCCTCTCTGACGGGGCCCATGTCCTCCTCTCTGACGGGGCCCATGTCCTTCTCTCTGACGGGGCCCATGTCCTCCTCTCTGACGGGCCCCTTGTCCTCCTCTCTGACGGGCCCCTTGTCCTCCACGCTGACGGGGCACATGCCCACCTCTCTGACGGGCCCCTTGTCCTCCTCTCTGACGGGGCCCATGTCCTCCTCTCTGACGGGGCCCATGTCCTCCTCTCTGGCGGGGCCCATGTCCTCCTCTCTGACGGACCCCATGTCCTCCTCTCTGACGGGCCCCTTGTCCTCCTCTCTGATGGGGCCCATGTCCACCTCTCTGACGGGCCCCATGTCCTCCTCTCTGACGGGCCCCTTGTCCTCCTCTGTGACGGGGCCCATGTCCTCCTCTCTGACGGGGCCCATGTCCTCCTCTCTGACGGGGCCCACGTCCTCCTCTCTGACGGGCCCCTTGTCCTCCTCTCTGACGGGGCCCTTGTCCTCCTCTCTGACGGGCCCCTTGTCCTCCTCTCTGACGGGGCCCCTTGTCCATCTCTCTGACGGGCCCCATGTCCTCCTCTCTGACGGGCCCCTTGTCCTCCTCTCTGATGGGGCCCATGTCCACCTCTCTGACGGGCCCCATGTCCTCCTCTCTGACGGGCCCCTTGTCCTCCTCTCTGACGGGGCCCCTTGTCCACCTCTCTGACAGGGCTCATGTCCACCTCTCTGATGAGCCCCTTGTCCTCCTCTCTGATGGGCCCCTTGTCCTCCTCTCTGATGGGGCTCATGTCCTCCTCTCTGACGGGCCCCTTGTCCTCCTCTCTGACGGGGCCCATGTCCTCCTCTCTGACGGGGCCCATGTCCACCTCTCTGACAGGGCCCATGTCCTCCTCTCTGACGGGGCCCATGTCCTCCTCTCTGATGGGGCCCATGTCCTCCTCTCTGACGGGGCCCATGTCCACCTCTCTGACGGGCCCCTTGTCCTCCTCGCTGACGGGGCCCATGTCCTCCTCTCTGACGGGCCCCATGCCCTCCTCTCTGACGGGGCCCATGTCCTCCTCTCTGATGGGGCCCATGTCCTCCTCTCTGACGGGGCCCATGTCCTCCTCTCTGACGGGGCCCATGTCCTCCTCTCTGACGGGCCGCTTGTCCTCCTCTCTGACGGGCCACTTGTCCTCCTCTCTGACGGGGCCCATTGTCCACCTCTCAACGGGGCCCATGTCCACCTCTCTGACGGGCCCCATGTCCTCCTCTCTGACGGGCCCCTTGTCCTCCTCTCTGATGGGGCCCATGTCCACCTCTCTGAAGGGCCCCATGTCCTCCTCTCTGACGGGCCCCTTGTCCTCCTCTGTGACGGGGCCCATGTCCTCCTCTCTGACGGGGCCCATGTCCTCCTCTCTGACGGGGCCCATGTCCTCCTCTCTGATGGGTCCCTTGTCCTCCTCTCTGACGGGCCCCTTGTCCTCCTCTCTGATGGGCCCCTTGTCCTCCTCTCTGATGGGGCCCATGTCCACCTCTCTGACGGGCCCCATGTCCTCCTCTCTGACGGGCCCCTTGTCCTCCTTTCTGACGGGGCCCCTTGTCCACCTCTCTGACAGGGCCCATGTCCTCCTCTCTGACGGGCCCCATGTCCACCTCTCTGATGAGCCCCTTGTCCTCCTCTCTGATGGGCCCCTTGTCCTCCTCTCTGATGGGGCTCATGTCCTCCTCTCTGACGGGCCCCTTGTCCTCCTCTCTGACGGGGCCCATGTCCTCCTCTCTGACGGGGCCCATGTCCACCTCTCTGACAGGGCCCATGTCCTCCTCTCTGACGGGGCCCATGTCCTCCTCTCTGATGGGGCCTATGTCCTCCTCTCTGACGGGGCCCATGTCCACCTCTCTGACGGGCCCCTTGTCCTCCTCTCTGACGGGCCCCTTGTCCTCCTCTCTGATGGGGCCCATGTCCAGCTTTCTGACGGGACCCATGTCCTCCTCTCTGATGGGGCCCATGTCCTCCTCTCTGACGGGCCCCTTGTCCTCCTCTCTGACGGGGCCCATGTCCTCCTCTCTGACGGGGCCCATGTCCACCTCTCTGACGGGGCCCATGTCCTCCTCTCTGACGGGGCCCATGTCCTCCTCTCTGACGGGCCCCTTGTCCTCCTCTCTGACGGGGCCCCTTGTCCACCTCTCTGACAGGGCCCATGTCCACCTCTCTGATGAGCCCCTTGTCCTCCTCTCTGATGGGCCCCTTGTCCTCCTCTCTGATGGGGCTCATGTCCTCCTCTCTGACGGGCCCCTTGTCCTCCTCTCTGACGGGGCCCATGTCCTCCTCTCTGACGGGGCCAATGTCCACCTCTCTGACAGGGCCCATGTCCTCCTCTCTGACGGGGCCCATGTCCTCCTCTCTGATGGGGCCCATGTCCTCCTCTCTGACGGGGCCCATGTCCACCTCTCTGACGGGCCCCTTGTCCTCCTCGCTGACGGGGCCCATGTCCTCATCTCTGACGGGCCCCATGTCCTCCTCTCTGACGGGCCCCTTGTCCTCCTCTCTGACGGGGCCCATGTCCTCCTCTCTGACGGGGCCCATGTCCTCCTCTCTGACGGGGCCCATGTCCTCCTCTCTGACGGGGCCCATGTCCTCCTCTCTGACGGGCCCCTTGTCCTCCTCTCTGACGGGCCCCTTGTCCTCCTCGCTGACGGGGCACATGCCCACCTCTCTGACGGGCCCCTTGTCCTCCTCTCTGACGGGCCCCTTGTCCTCCTCTCTGACGGGGCCCATGTCCTCCTCTCTGACGGGGCCCATGTCCTCCTCTCTGACGGGGCCCATGTCCTCCTCTCTGACGGGCCCCATGTCCTCCTCTCTAACGGGCCCCTTGTCCTCCTCTCTGATGGGGCCCATGTCCACCTCTCTGACGGGCCCCATGTCCTCCTCTCTGACGGGCCCCTTGTCCTCCTCTGTGACGGGGCCCATGTCCTCCTCTCTGACGGGGCCCATGTCCTCCTCTCTGACGGGGCCCATGTCCTCCTCTCTGAAGGGCCCCTTGTCCTCCTCTCTGACGGGCCCCTTGTCCTCCTCTCTGACGGGCCCCTTGTCCTCCTCTCTGACGGGGCCCCTTGTCCACCTCTCTGACGGGCCCCATGTCCTCCTCTCTGACGGGCCCCTTGTCCTCCTCTCTGATGGGGCCCATGTCCACCTCTCTGATGGGCCCCATGTCCTCCTCTCTAACGGGCCCCATGTCCTCTTCTCTAACGGGCCCCTTGTCCTCCTCTCTGACGGGGCCCCTTGTCCACCTCTCTGACAGGGCCCATGTCCTCCTCTCTGACGGGGCCCATGTCCACCTCTCTGACAGGGCCCATGTCCTCCTCTCTGACGGGGCCCATGTCCTCCTCTCTGATGGGGCCCTTGTCCTCCTCTCTGACGGGGCCCATGTCCTCCTCTCTGACGGGGCCCATGTCCACCTCTCTGACAGGGCCCATGTCCTCCTCTCTGACGGGGCCCATGTCCTCCTCTCTGATGGGGCTCATGTCCTCCTCTCTGACGGGGCCCATGTCCACCTCTCTGACGGGCCCCTTGTCCTCCTCGCTGACGGGGCCCATGTCCTCCTCTCTGACGGGCCCCATGTCCTCCTCTCTGACGGGGCCCATGTCCTCCTCTCTGATGGGGCCCATGTCCTCCTCTCTGACGGGGCCCATGTCCACCTCTCTGACGGGCCCCTTGTCCTCCTCTCTGACGGGGCCCCTTGTCCACCTCTCTGATGGGGCCCATGTCCTCCTCTCTGATGGGCCCCATGTCCTCCTCTCTGATGGGGCCCATGTCCTCCTCTCTGACGGGGCCCATGTCCTCCTCTCTGACGGGGCCCATGTCCACCTCTCTGACGGGCCCCTTGTCCTCCTCGCTGACGGGGCCCATGTCCTCCTCTCTGACGGGCCCCATGTCCTCCTCTCTGACGGGGCCCATGTCCTCCTCTCTGATGGGGCCCATGTCCTCCTCTCTGACGGGGCCCATGTCCACCTCTCTGACGGGCCCCTTGTCCTCCTCTCTGACGGGGCCCCTTGTCCACCTCTCTGATGGGGCCCATGTCCTCCTCTCTGATGGGCCCCATGTCCTCCTCTCTGATGGGCCCCATGTCCTCCTCTCCTCTTCTCCCCCTCTCCTCTTCTCCCCCTCTCCTCCTCTACCCCCTCTCTTTTTCTCCCTCTCTCCTCCTCTCCCCCTCACCTCTTCTCCATCTCTCCTCCTCTCCCCCCTCTCCTCTTCTCCCTCTCTCCTCCTCTCCCCCCTCTCCTCTTCTCCCTCTTTCCTCCTCTACCCCCTCTCCCCCTCTTCGTCTCTTTCCCCTTACATTATATAATATACATTAGAGGAGGGGAGGGAGGGAGGGAGGGAGGGAGGGAGAAGAGAGTAATGGGGGAGACATAGAGAGGGGGAGGGAAAGGGGAGGAGAGAGGGAGGAGAGCGAGAGATGGGAGAGAGAGAGAATATATTATTATCACTGACATCTCACCAGTGATGTCATCATAACCAGTAACCTATTCCACTCTTGGCACAGCCCAGCCTGACCCTGACATATAACATCAGGCCTGATGAGTTTACCTCCCTCCCCCTCTCTCCCCTCTCCTCTTCTCCCTCTCTTCACCTCTCCAGCCTCTCCTCTTCTCCCTCTATCCCTCTCTCCCTTCTCCTCTCACTCCCCCTCTCCCCTCTCCCCCCTCTCCTCTTCTCCCTGTCTCCCCCACTCCACCTTCTCCTCCTCTCCCTCTCTCCCCCTCTCCCCCCTCTCCTCTCCTCTCCTCTCCTCTCCTCTCCTCTCCTCTCCTCTCCTCTCCTCTCCTCTCCTCTCCTCTCCTCTCCTCTCCTCTCCTCTCCTCTACTCGTCTCCTCTTCTCCCTCTCTGCTCCTCTCCCCTTCTCCTCTTCTTCCTCTCTCCCCTCTCCTCTTCTCCCTCTCTCCCTCTCTCCACTTCTCCCCCTTTCCTCTCCTCTCCCCCTCTCCACCCTCTCCCCCTCACCTCCTCTCCATCTCTCCCCCTCTCCTCCTCTCCCTCTCTCCTCCTCTCTCCCCTCTCCTCCTCTTCCTCTCTCCCCCTCTCCCCCCACTCCTCTTCTCCCTCTCTCCCCTCTCCACCCTCTCATCTTCTCCCTCTCTCCCCCTCTCCACACTCTGATCTTCTCCCTCTCTCCCCCTCTCCTCTCCTATCCTCCTCTCCCCCTCTCCCCTTCTCCCTCTCTGCTCTTCTTTCTCTCTGCTCCTCTCCCCTTCTCCTCCTCTCCCTCTCTCAACCTCCTCTCCTTCTCTCCTCCTCTTCCTCTCTCCTCCTCTTCCTCTCTCCTCCTCTCCCCACTCTCCTCTCCTCCTCACCCCCCTCTCCCCCTCTTCTTCTCCCTTACAATATATAATATATATCTGAGGAGGGGAGGGAGAGAGAGAGGGAGGGAGGGAGGGAGGAGGAAGAGAGTAATGGGGGAGACATAGAGAGGGAGAGGGAAAGGGGAGGAGAGAGGGAGGAGAGCGAGAGATGGGAGAGAGAGATAATATATTATTAT